>NC_048598.1:181511014-181763514 GCF_003668045.3 Cricetulus griseus | reverse complement strand
TCCCTGAGTTGCTTTTATCAGATATTTTGGACACAGAAATGAGAAATGCAACCAATAGACCCACTTGCTATCCTCCTGAGATGTCTGTTCAGATTCTAGGCTGAACTCATCGTATTGTTCAGTCTGACACGTGTTTGTGTATTCTGGAAGCCAGTCTTTTGTCAGCGTTGTGCTTTGCAAAGATTGTCTCCCCATCTGTGACTTCCCTTTCTCTCTTCACAGTGTCTGTAACAGAGCAGAAGTTTAATGATTTAGTTTTGTTCATAATTACTTGAAATATTTACAAGATTCTGAACTAAAACCACAAAGAAGGCCACATCCAGACTTTGGGAGAAGCCAGGCTTCTTCCTCAGCCCCTCCCTCCTCTTCTACTCCACTTGGGTTCATTTTTCTCCTTCCTGAAATAAAGCGCTGGGCTCTATCATGGCTCCCACACTGGCTTTCTGGCATTGGGTTCCTCTCCAAAGAGCAGACAGGAGCTGGGGAACTCTGCCTGCACACCTGGCTTGTGTGAGCTGCCCACAGCAAAACACCCTGGGTGTGGCATGACCCTGGACAGACTCCTCGGAGTAGGCAGTGTTGGAGAGGGCAAATACGTTTCAATGTATGATTTTTGTCCCCTCTTTCTGGGCACACTGGTGGCATTGACCCAGTGCCTGCGTCTAAGTGAGCACCCAGGGAGCTGGCATGAATGTCACCGTGGCTTCCATTAGTATTCCTTTTATGTCCAGGAAGTCGAGTTTCTTTGCTTGCATCTTGGGGCCATTTGCATTTTGGTTTCATAAAGTCTGTTCATGTCTGAGCCGCAGCAGATGTTCAGTCCCCACAGTGATGAGAACACTTGGGGTAGCAGGCCAGCTGCTCTCTGTCTACCTCTGGCCTCTTAGAAGAGCCAGGGAGAGTCCTAAAGATGGGCATGTGGGACTAGCTGCCCTAGGACCTGGTGGGAGGGCTTGGGGGAGCTGGAAGGATGGCTGGAGAAGAGGCTGGCTCTTGGGCTCACATCACCTCTGGACCATTGCCAGTCTGAAAGACCTGGGTCAGCAGTTCTAGCTTGCAGTATGAGCTGGGCGGTTCAGCCATTTTGGGCTCTGGGCATCTCACCTGGACCAGGTGAGCTCAGATACCTGCCCGTGGCAGTATTCCAGGAGCATCCAGGTGCCCAGCTCAGGTTGGCCTGGGGACTGAAGGCTCTGTGCCAGCAGGGGTACAGGATTGGTGGCTCCTGTGGCTGATGCCTTCCTTGGCAGAGCCCCATTTGGCTGATCCTAGCCTTGGCAGAGCCTCATGTCAGTCAAGCCTCAGGGCAGTACCTTTTGCTGTCTAATGAGCCTGTCACACCTCCCTCCACCTGGCTGCACATGTGTGGTTAGGACACTGGCAACCCAGGCCCTCAGCCCTCAGCCCTTAACACCTCACCGCGGGTCTAAGGCCCTGGAAATCCCTCCCCACTAAACGCACAGGTTCTGCTGGCAATCAGGAAGCTCCCCTGTTTTTGTTGTTCACTGTGCGTGAGTGACTGAGTGCAGACGCCTGCCCCGTGTGAGCTGGAGCAGCTGGCGCGGAGCTGACTGGGCTGTGGAAGGGAAGTGGTGCTCTTCCTGAGGGGGCCATTTTTTGGGAGGGAGGAGTGATGGGGGATGTCCTTCTGTATATATGTTTCTCTTACTGGTTGATGAATAAAATACTGATTGGCCAGTAGCCAGACAGGAAGTATAGGCGGGACTAGGAGATGAGGAGAATTCTGGGGAGAGGCATGGAGAGAAGCCACCAGAAAGATGCCATGTAGCTTCCAGGAAGATAGGATGCCGAAAGTTCTCCAGGATGATAAAACCATGTAGAAATACATAGATGAGTACTTATGGGTTAATAATTAAGAGAGAGCTAGCCAGTAAGAAGCCTACGCCATCGGCCAAGCAGTTTAATAATTAATATAGCGTCTGTGTGTTTATTTGGGGTTAAACGGCTGCGGGACCAGGTAGGACAGAAACTCCATCTACAGAGGAGTCTTCTTTTCCTTTCCTTGTTCTGTGAGGACACTGGGCTTGAGCAGCTGGCCTGTACACAGGAGACAGAGGCTATAGAGTAAGGTCAGGACCTTTCCAATCAGAGCTCTGAGTGAACAAGTGCAGAGGAGCGGGTGGCCGCCGTGGCCAGTCTGGAGGCAGATATGGGCCTTGCCAATTTCCTCCTGACTTTGTGACCCCTTAACTGGTACCCAGCCCAGGTAGCCCCCCAACTGAAGCAGAGATCCACTGTGGAGAATGCTGTACCTGGGGAAGCTCACCCCTGAAGGAAGAGGGAAAAAAGAACCCAATTTATCTCCACAAAGCTTCATCCTCGTGGTCTGACTCAGCTGCACACGGGCCAGCGACCTTGACCCACTGTCCAAATGTGGTTTTCCCATTTCCACTCCCCATGGCTTGTCTCTGAAGTGTAGACTGACTGTACGTCCACCATTGGATTCTCACAGCAGGGAAAGAGTGGGTCGTGGTTACATCACCTGGAGTCCTAAAATCACAACTACCATGCTTTTCTGAGTGTGAGCTCAGCCAGCCTGTGGACCACAGCTCCCCTTCCACATAGGAGCCTCAGGTTGGATGGTGTGGAGAGCTGGGGCCAGACAGGTGGCAAACATCCCGGGCCGGGTGTCTGTCTAGGTCCTTGAATCCTTCCATCTGATTCCTCTCTCTGAGGCACCTCTCCAATGGCCTCGCTTGTGGCTGTCCCTGTGGCCTCCTCCTGTGACCTCCCGCTAGGGCCTTTCCCACAACCTCCAGGGACTTCTGCCATGGATACCTCCATGGGTTCCCTTGTAGCCTTCCCCTCCTGTGGTCTCTCTAGCTCTCAGACATGCTCCTTCCAAGGTAAGGAGATGCTTGTCTCCTTGAAGTCCTGGCCTGAGACTGCTCCATTGTTTCTCCTCTTCATCAAAGCCTGTGATAGGGCCAGCTCTGATTCCAGGGGAGAGAAACCAGCTCCATCTCCCTCTGGGATAAGCAGGATACTTGCAGCATCCTTTGAACACCACAGAGCTTCTGTGTACAGCTCCATCCTCAGCTCACTGAACTTAGGTCCTCCCACTTTTGATGGCAGACGGCCTGGAGACCAGAGCTGGATAGTGGGGTGGCTTCACTTTTTGAAGAAAGATCCTGGCTGAGGGAGTGGCATAGTGGCTGGAGGGGTACTTAGGAAGAAGGGGTGAGGTGGGAGTGGGGGTGCTCATTAGTCTCACTTCCAGGGCCAGGCCCCTCCCTGCTCTCTTCCTAAGAGCAAAGGCAGGTTGAGGGGGATCCTGTCCCCCTAAGGAGGAGCATGCCCTGGAAGAGCCTGTTGCCAGGGCTAAGCTGCTACTGTTTATGTCCAGCTGCATGGAGCTAGCTGTAAAGGAAGTGTGTGTGTGTGTGTGTGTGTGTGTGTGTGTGTGTGTGTGAGTGATGTGTATGAATATGAGTAGTGTGTGTGAGTGTATGGTATATGTGTATCAGTGTGTGTGTGTGTGTGTGTGTGTGTGTGTGTGTGTGTATGTGTGAGTATGGTGTGTGTGTGTGTCAGTATGGTGTGTGTGTGAGTATGGTGTGTGTGAGTGTGTGTGTGTGACTGTGAGTATGGTGTGTGTGTGGATGAGTGTGTGTGTGTGTGTGAGTACGGTATGTGTGTGAGTATGGTGTGTGTGTGTGTGAGTGTGAGTATGGTGTGTGTGAGTGTGAGTGTGAGTACGGTGTGTGTGAGTGTGAGTATGGTGTGTGAGTGTGAGTATGCTGTGTGTGTGAGTGTGAGTATGGTGCGTGTGTGTGAGTGTGTGTGTGTGGTGTGGTGTGGTATGTATGCTCACACATGTATCTGTGTGCACAGGAGCCAGAGATTGAAGTTGGATGTCCCATCCCTTTGCATTGTCCCATTGAGTCAGTGTTTCTCACCGACCCTGGAACTAGGCTGATGACCAGAAACTTGCAGCCATCACCCTGTCTCCACCTCCTGTAGCAGCTAGGGTTACAGGTGTGTGGCCATGCCTGGCTGTTTATGAGTTCAAACTCCTGCTCACGCAGCAAGCATTGCTACCCACAAGCCATGTCTCCAGCCCCACGTGTTCTTTTGCAAATGATGGTCACTTAGATTTATTTGGCAGACAAATCCAAGGGAAGCATCCTTGCGTTGTGTGAGGTCCCCACACGTGTCTAGCAAAAGCATGGTCGAGCATTGCGGACTCCTTCAAGACTGATGATGAGTTTTTTTGGGGGGCTTAAAATGGAATCACATGGCTGTCTACATTGTGTGACATAGAACCACCGAGAAACCTAAAGACGTCAGAGGGAAGAACTGTGAGGGGAGTTTGCTCTTTCATTTCACCGTGAAGGCACAGGTTTAAGACACAGTGGGGAACATGGGGCGACCAGGTTAGAGCTGACCATAACTGGGGCTTCTGATCGGTCAGTTCTCACCTTTCTTTCTAAACTGGAACACTGTTGTACCATGTTCCAAATCTCCTTTACATTCCCAAGTGTGCCTGGATTTGAACCTATGGTGGGAAGCCTTCCTTGCACTGCCAAGATCATTGGCTGGCATTGGCAGGCAGACGAGGGCCACCATACAAGGACTTCCTGAGGGAACAAGGGGATGATCCCGCCAAGACAGGCCTCTGTGTTCTAGACCTGCAAAGGCCCTCCAGGGATCCTCACGGGTGGCCTGGCCTGTCAGTCCTCCTTAGTGCCTTAGCCCACCAGCTACTGGTGCAGAGGACAGGGCAGGTCAGTCAACAGATATGTTCATGCGACACTATTATCCCCTGGGCCAGTGGCGCCGTCTCAGTGAAGCCCAGTGGAGCCCTGGCTGCCGTGTAATTGGACCATTTAGAAGAAATTATCTGCAGCTGGAAACAAGACACCGCCTTTTAACTCAGGCATTATAAGGTCAGGGCTGAGACATCTCGGGGAAAGGCATTTATTGAAAAGTGATGGGGAAATGAAATTTAAAATTCAGAGTCGCCGTGGGCAGGGGCTGCGGAGGGACGGGGAGGCTGTGGGTTGTTTGGGGCCCTGGAGCCTGGTCAGGAGATTGATTTGCATCTTTATTTTGCTGATGCTGGAGATCACTGTGTGAAGTGATCGCAGCTGGCTCTGATAGGAACGGGTATTGGAACAAAAACTGAGGGCAGTTCATCTGGAGCCGCAGAGTAAAGGGGACCTGGCAGCAGATGGCTACCCAAGGCTGTCTCAGGCTCCTCCTGCTCTGGCTTCTTGGTAGGGAGACAGCCCATCCAGGCAGGGCTGTTTAGTTTCCTCACCCCCACCCTCCTCTGTATGAACAGTCACCCATGTCCCTTGGCACACACGCCGTAGACCTGTCTCTGTGGGCTACCTGCTTCTTGCCTCACAGGTCTGTATCTCTGCCACACCTGCACACAGGGTCATCCCAGTTTGGTGCTCCTCACTGTCCATGTCCAAATAGGCCCTCTCTGACCCTCTTGCTGTGCAGTGTGAAACACTGTGGGTGCCACCGGGGACATACACATCTGTGTGGCTCACTAGAGGCGTCCCCAGGCCTTTCCAAGCCACGCATGGTGACTGCTTCTAGGGTCTCCAACTGTTGGATTCCCATCACAGAAATCATTCAGATTTCTCAGGGGACCTTTCAGACACTGCACTACCAGCCAGGTAATGTGTCCAGATGGGGCAGCGTTCAGGCCCTCCTGGCCGTGTCCCTGGGCTCCAAGAACCCCCAGGCCATGGTATCCAACCCCAATGCTAGCACATATGGCTTATTGCCCTCTCCTCTGTGTCTGGCACAGAGCCAAAACCAGAGCTCAAGGGGAAGGACAGTCTTAGAGATGGAACAACCAGCACCCATTGCTGCAACCCAGCAGAGAGGCCTGGGTGGGACAAGTGGGACAAGCGAGTCACATAGCAAGCTGGGAACAGTTCCCAAGGTGATTGCCAGCTCCTCTTTTAAACCCCAGGCCCTTGGGTGTCTTCTCCACTGCCTTCAGGAAGTAAGCAACTGCCTGTCACCTGTCTAGGCCCCAGGCAGGGCTCAAGAATGGCCGTCTGAGCAGATGGAGGAACAGAACATGGTGGGCAGAGGCATGGGGATGTGAGGAGCTTGGCTTTCGGTGATGGCCCACAGCCTGGGGGACCAAAGGCCAGAACCAGCTGTGTTTTAGGCATTGGTGGCCTTCTGTTTCCTGATGCTACAGACACAGAGAGGGCCCCACACTCATTTGCCTGACAGCATCCTGCCCATGCCTCACGCTGTCTGTCTATGACCTCTGGCACACAGAAGGGAAGGTCCCTGTGGAAAGGAATGAAGAAAGTGGTCCCTTTCCCCACCAGGCACACTGCGAGCCACATGCAGGACTTGGTATCCATTCTGATACACGAGGACATGTGCTTCCCTCGAAGATCAGAGGCCAGGTCCATCTGCTGTTTATTTTCACAGGATTTTCTTTGCTGTTTCTTTCCTATATAGAATTAGAATCAGTCTGTGCTACAACAGAAGATTCCAAGGGATCACGGCTTCAGTGCGCGTCTCTGCACGTGTCAAAATCAGAAGAGGGGCAGCGTGGGCTGACTGTGGACACCCAGTGCCACAAGTCGTGGGTCCTCTGCTCTTCTTGATCCTGTGTGTGGTTTTTCTTCCTGTAGCAACAGTGTGGTGCAAGACGGCTGCTGGTACACTAGTCATTCTTTGTTTAAAAAGTAAGAATGGGGGTGGGGCTGGAGAGATGGCTCAGAGGTGAAGAGCACCGGCTGCTCTTTCAGAGGTCCTGAGTTCAATTCCCAGCAACCACATGGTGGCTCACAACCATCCGTTATGAGATCTGGTGTCCTCTTCTGGTGTGCAGATATACATGGAAGCAGAATGTTGTATACATAATAAATAAATAAAATCTTTTTTTTTTTTTTAAAAAGTAAGAATGGAAAAAGCCGGGAAAGGACACAGACTCCATCCCCAAGAGAACACTTCCTAGACAAACACAAAACCCTCTTGTGCTCCATTGCCCCAGCTTAGCCACAGATATCCACGTCACAAACAGGGCTGGGAGATGCAGTGTTGATCCTGAAGCAGGCTGGCTGCCCCACAGTCTGCAGGAGGAGGTACGAAACAACTTTCCAGGGAAGGAACTGTTGGCTCAATGGCTAAGTGTGTGTCAGCTTTGTTAAATGTCATCTTCAGTTTTTGAAAAAGGCAATAACTCTAGCTGCTGTGAGAATACTTGTGGCTGCCCCAACTGACCCTCTCTTGGGGTTGTCCTGCACCCATGCAAGTGTGTGTGTGTGTGTGTGTGTGTGTGTGTGTGTGTGTGTGTGTGTCTACCCAAGCACATTTGGACGTGGAAGCAGAGGTTGACATTGGGTGTTTTCCTCTACCACTCTCCATCTTATTTTTGAGACAGGGTCTCTCACTCACCCTGTAGTTCACCGATTTTTCTGGACTAGCTGGGTAGCAAGCCCCATAGATCCCATCTCCAACTCTGTTGTGTTAGGGTTTATAGATGAGCCCCACCGCACCTGGCTCTTTTCATGGGGACCATGGATCAAACTCAAGTCCTCATGTAGCAAGCATTTCCTAACCAGGTCACCTACTCAGCCTTTTAATTTGTGCAAATTTGATTTTTATTGTAGTAAGGATAGTTTCTTGTTTCATTTTACTAATCAATTATTAGTAAATTATTATTATTATTTGTAATGATAAATCTTTCCGCCAGGCTGCCTGAGCCCCACTGCCACGTGGGCTCCCGAAATAACACAGAGTCTTATATTAATTACAATGCTGCTGGCCAATGACTAGGATTTCTTATCTGCTATCTCTGTTTTAAGTATCAACCATAATTATTAATCTATATATTTTATAAAAACTTATTTGATTGAGGATGCTGGTGGCATGACTCCTCTCTTGTCGAGCTCACATGGCAGCTCCAGAGGAGAGGACAAGGAAGAGGAAGAGGAAGAGAGCAATTTCCTGCTTGTCCCTGCTTATATTCTGAGTCTGCCTGCTATGTCACTTCCTGCCTGGATCACAAAACTTCTCTTTACTACATTTCCCAGAATCCTCCTAGTCCCACCTATCTTGCTTCCCTATTGGACAACAGTACTTTATTTATCAACCAATAAGACAAATATATACACAAAAGGACTTTCCCCATCATCTCCTCTTTTCTGTCTAAATAAAAAGAAGGGTTTCAACATTAACATAGTAAAATATATAACAAAACAGCTATCAAGTAAGAACTATAGTTACAATATTTAGTCCATTAACATTTAGCAAGATTTAAAGAAATTATTCTATCATCTATCCTATCTTTGTGAGTCTAAAGTCTTACATGTAGCTTATCTTTATAATAACTAAAGAAAACTATAACTATAACTATCTGTCTTCAACTCCATCAAAGACCACAGAAGGATAATACATAAACTCTAGATCTGACAGAGATATCTTGCTGCCTGGACAGTCATCCAAAGTTCCTCTGTAACGTTGTGGCATCATCTTCAGCCTATAGGCCGCAGTGTGTCTGGCAGACTTCCCTTCCTGAAGCAGGAACCCTTCAGGACTGTCTTGTTTTGCAAGTTCAGCAGTCACTTTCCTGTGGGTTTTGCATGTCTAGTTTATCAAACAGTCCAGGCAAGAGCAGTTTCTTGCCCAAATGGCTAATCTTGCCATGTTGAAAGCAAACTCTATAACGAGTTTCTTTGATGCCCATCTTCCTCTCAGACATAATTGGTGTGCCAGGAGCAGTTGTGTCTCACTGTCATGAAAAACCCTAAACCATTTAAATTCCATATATTCTGTAGGTCTTTGAAAGGTTTGAAGAATATCTATCCTTCTCAAATACATCTCTGTATATCTAGAAAACCTAACTAACCTAATTATAAGTTCTGACTATTATAGGTGACTATGTAATCTGTATTTAATTACATTTGAAAAGATCTGTGTAGGTGATACCCTAACCACGCCCACTTGGGGCTGGTTACAGGTAATGCTTGGGGCTGGAGACCGATGTCCCTGACCAGGCCCAAGCAGGCGTGGTTGGGTGTGGTTAGGGGGGTGTGAGGAAGGTTTAAGAGTAAGAAACAAGCACTGGGGTCCCCCCTACTTACCTTGCTCCCTGCCGACTGGCTAGGCTGCTCTGAGTGAGTAGCAATTTCCTAAATAAACTACTTTTATATCTAGACCTGCCTCTGTATTTACATTCCACATTAGATCTGTATAAACACAATACCTAAACAAGAGGAGAAATATACGTATCACAAAATTGAACTTAAATTTGTTTCCATAAATGAAAATCCACACCAATGCAAAATATTCATTTCTGTATCCTATTCCCCTTTTTTCCTTTAAAAAGAGATTGACTATGATCATTACCATTTATAACCAACCCAATTTAAATGAAAACAAACACATACAAACAATATTTGGGAATTTGGGCATCGTTCATTCCAGACCACTTCTTGCTGGTTGGGAGCGATGTCCATACCATGGGGATCATGATAAAACAGAGAAACCTAGCCATGTCCTTGTTTTTGTAGTCTGTAAGGCTGCATCATCTCAGCTGTTTTAGATGTTGGATCACCTGGATCACTGTTTCAGGGGTCTTGCCTCCTCAAACCATATTAGTCTGGAAGGAATCCATAGCTTTCCATTTTCTGTGGAAACACAAGCAAAAACCCTTTTCCCAAGTAACCTGTCCTTATATTTAAATTTAGAAGTCAAAGCATTTTTAAAATATTTAAGTTGGATTAATTTAGCAGCACCTATAATCAAATATATTTTAGCAGCTGTAGCTTTCCTTGGCAATCAAACAATTTAAAGACAACAATATAGCATATAGTATCAAGACTCTCTGTGCATTTTCCATCTTTATGTGGCTTTTTGTTATCCTATTTCTTTTACTTCCTTTATTTATTTTATTTTATTTTAATTTTTTTGACACAGGGTTTCTTTGTGGAAATCCGCCTGCCGCTGCTTCTGGAGTACTGGTATTAAAGGCATGTGCCACCACACCCAGCTTCTCTATTTCTTTTTCTTTCTTGTTTTTTGTTTGTTTGTTTGTTTGTTTTTGTTTTTCGAGACAGGGTTTCTCTGTGTAGCTTTGGAGCCTATCCTGGCACTCGCTCTGTAGACCAGGCTGGCCTCGAACCCACAGAGATCCGCCTCCCTCTGCCTCCTGAGTGCTGGGATTAAAGGCACGTGACACTGTTGCCTGGCTTTTTTTTTTTTTTAAACTTTATCCTGTTTCTTTTCCTCTCACAAGCCTATGTATATTTTTAAGCACACTGTTAACCTTTAGAGGTTTTTCTTCATCTAAATCTGTCTTTACTGTAATCTTTACCTTTTTCTGGCCACACAGTCTTTTATCTGCTAAACAACACTGCTAAAATTAAAGCTTTGGTTGTTTTAGCCACTGTCTTACCAAGATGGTAGGAGTACGTTTACCGCCAGCACTGAGAGCTGTGCTCACTGCCTTGGTCTATGTTGCCATCAAGCAACAGGCTGCCAGCTTGGAGAGCCAGCTGCTGGTACACACCATTGGATTGGTAGTAAGAGCCCTGAAGTTTTTTCCACTTACACTGAGTCAGGAAACCTCTATTAAAGGAGCCGCTGGAGTCTCTGCTTGTCTCTAGCAAAGCAGAGACCACCCGAGAAAATGCTGCTACCAAAAAGTTGTGCTTGTCTCTGTTCCTTTGCTTCTAAAATCCCTTTTTAAGCTTTTGTGAAGTTTTTGTGTGGAAGTTCGTAAAACCATGTCCTGACACCATTTTGTAATGATAAATTTTTCTGACAAGCCGTGGAAAGACTTATCATTACATTATTATTATTATTATTATTATTATTATTATTATTGGGGGATGTCCATACCATGTGTATGTGTGGGGTCCAGAAGACAACTCTGTAGAATTGTTTCTTTCTTTCTACCTTCATGTGGGTTCTGGGAGTAGAACTCATCACCAGGCTTGCGTGGCAACCATCTTTACCTGCTGAGCTCTGCTGATGGTCTTTCTTGTTTTATTTTAAAGTCACCAAGTAAATACAAATTAGCATAGTCCTATCTAGTAAATTATGTATTACTGGAAACAAATGCATTTTAAAAGTCAAAATTCACAAGTGTTGAAAGCACTGTAATGAGACACAATCATTGTTATAACCGATCTTTCCCCGTTGCCTCCATTCCCCTTTCTAGAATAAACCATTTATGGTTTTCACATTTCCTTTTTGCCATTCACGCGTCCACACAGTTATAACAGCCCTGTCTGCATGACTACCTTCTGACCAAGTTAAGACATAATTTAAAAATTCCCTACTACAGTAGAACGGAAATTCAGGATTTATATTCTCCCAGTCCCTTTGTTTCTTCTCTGTCACCTCGACATCATTTTATCACATTTATTGTAATTTAGTAAAAGTAATTCTGTTCACTTCCCATTTACACATGGCTCCCAGCCCAGCAGTGTAGTTCTGTTGTGTTTTCTTTTTGCCTTTGGTGTTTCCTGGAGTTAACAGTTGCCTTGCCTTTGGACGCTTTCTTCTCCCTCGTTCTCCAGTGTCCTTTTATGACACATTTTTCTTCCTCATTGTCTCTGGAGACTTTCTGCTCTTCTGGCCTGAGCTGGCTGCTTATTTCACCCTGGGTCCTCTTGCCCATCTCTTCCTAGCAACAGAGCGGGATCGCTCATTTCTGTATCTCAGTCAGTCTTCCCCTTTCTTGGTTTGCTAACTTGCTTGGCAGGAGCTGTCCTATGATTTTCTGAAAATAAAACATGGGGTCGCCCACAAGAGGCTGGTGACAGCCGGCCTCAGTCTTGTGGTTCCTGGGAAGGCTGCCCCCACCTGAGCGGCTTGCCTGGGGTCTTCTGTCACCACCATCCAGGCAGACGCATTACTTCCCCCTGTAGTATCTCAGGCCTTCCTCATTTTTAAGGAACATTTGCCAAACTGGCTAATTAGGAAGGGGCACACAGGAGGCAATTATCTTTGAGAAATGCATCTCTGAAAACAGTTTTGTTCCACTCTTAAGTTGCCGAGTAACCCTTACTCAAAGTGCTTGGGACCAGAAGTACTCCGTTCAGTTTCTCAGATTTGCATAATATTTGCATAGACTTTACAGAGTAAGCATCTGCAATATAAAAATCTCTTTTACACGTCACGCTAGTGCTAAAAAGGTTCACATTTTAGAACATTTTGAATCTTAATCTTTTTCAAAGTAGTGATGGTTGGGGTACAATTTAACATAGCATCGTCCTGTCTAATAAATTACATATGACTGAACATGAGTGTGTTTTAAAAAAAATAAAAATTCGTAAGTATTGAAAGTGTTGTAATGAAATATAATCATCTGCTGGTCTTTGCCAGGTTTGTTCAGGCTTGGGTGTGCTGGTGAGGGTTGGACATCAATTGACTTTGGAGACATGCAGGCTTCTCCCCAGTGTGTTCCTGTCTCCGTGTCACCTCTGCAAGGCAGGGGCTGTTCTGTGGATGAGACAGCTGTCCCATTTCCATGTGAACCCCTCCCCCAAGCAATTGAATACAGCAACAGCTTTTCCCTTTCATCGCTGGGTGTTTTCCATGGTGTGAGCAGACTACAGTTTATTTGACCGTTAGCCCATCAGGACATTTTATTAGCTTCCAGAAGGTTAGGGCTACTAGATAAAACTGAGGGAACCGTAGTGTGTAAATCGGGATGTGGGCTTCTAATTTGGAGTGGGGAGTGTGTGACTGACCAAGAATGAAATTGAGGGGTCACGTGGGACATAGGTTTTTCACCCTTAGAAGCCATTGGCTATTTTCTGGGGTGATCGTATCATTTTCGCTTTCTCCCAGCCCCCAGCCCAGCGTGTCTGAGTGGGACTGCCTCACTAAGGGCTGTGTGCTGTGTGCTAATCCATACTCCAGGCTCCTCCACTACCCCTCCTCCCTAGTCCTAGAGACACCTGGGGCTGCCAGCTTCTCCCTGTTGAATATTCTTGGGAACAAATCAGGCATGTTCACAGTTTTTCCTTCTTGGCTCAGAAATCGCTGTTCTCAAGTCTGTGAAGGCAGATCCCAAGATCTGCTTTTCAGTTTCCAAAATCACAGTGCGTTTGTTTTCTCTGCTTCCTGTTTGCTGTTTACGGCTTGGTCTGTTGTAGAGAACACGTCTCCCTTCCTGTCCTGTTCCACACTTGTATGGTTGTATCTCTTAGAAAACCTGGCTCTTGTCATTAGGGTGGGAGTTTGGAGGCTGAGGCCTCCTCAGAACTCCCTGGAAGGTTTTCAGAGGCATGCCCCTCAGTTCCAGGAGGCTGGACTTCCTCCCAGTGGATGCTTAGGAGCCCTGCTCGTCTGTGAAGGGCATCTTCAGGTTTCTGCCTCTCTTTCCCATCAGACACCTTTGCCATCTCCCACCCATTGTGTTTTCTTTTGTGTGTTTTGTGCTTGTCTCTGTCAGTTAGATGTGTTCTTTCAGCCTGTCACTTCTCTTTTCGCTGTTTAAGTGGTTTCTTTTGCTGAGCTGAATGTCTTAGTTGTGATGAACTTATCTTTGTTATAACCCTTCATTTCCCGCTAGCTCTTTTTGCCTCCACCTTGGCTTTGTTGGTTCTTTGTTTTTTGAGATAGGGCCTCTCTATGTAGCTCTGGCTGTCCTGGCACTCTCTGTGTAGACCAAGCCGGCCTGGAAACTCACAGAGATCCACCTGCTTCTGCCTCCTGAGTGCTGGGTTTAAAGGCTTGCGCCACCATGCCAGGCTTCCCGCTTGGCTCTGGGTTATGCTTTGCATGTTCAGTCACTTGGTATTGATTTCTAAGTATGGCATGAGGCTGGGATTCATTTTTGCTATTTCTTACAAAAGACATCTTGTTACAAATCCTACCTGTACTGCTTGTTTGGCCACAAATCACACTTTAAGGTTCCGCATACAGATTCTGCATCATATGACTTCATTTTCTAATCTGATTGTGATGGCATAGGCCCCAGCTCACACTTCTTCAAGACGTTCTTGACTGCTCTCAAGCCTCTGACCTTATGTATAAACAAGAATCCTTTTAATAAATTTCATGGAATGAATTTTTGTTATTTTTAAATCTCTTTAAATTTTTAGATCAATTTCAGAAAAACAGACACCATGAAGTTTATGTTATACTTCTTTAAAAAAAGATTTGCTTTATTTCTAAATTATGTGTTTGTGTCTGTGTATATGAAAGGGAGTGTAGGTGCCTGTGGAGGTCAAAAGAGGGATCCAGAGAACCTGGAGCTGGAACACATGTGGCTGTGGCTGCCTGAAGCTATCTCTCCAGCCCAGCACAGTTTTATTTATGAACCGTGGCATGGCTCTCCTTTTATTTGGGTTTTCTTTAAAGGTTTAAATAAAGACTTTAAAAATATCTTTTCCATAAAATATTTCCCCATTTCTTGCTGGTTTTAGTCCTAAATATTTAGTACTTTTGGTTGTTGCTGTAAACAGCATCTTAAAAGATAATTTCCATCTGTGGCTGGTGTGAAGAAACGCAATTGGACTGGGGATATTGATTTTGCTTGTTGAAGCCGGTTAAACTCTTGTACTGGTTTGAATGATGTGTCATTTCCTGCTTCCACTTAAATGACCTTACTAGGGGTGGACTCTGACAGTGTCCACCCCTCCCCACCCCCATACATTTGTTTATTTGCTTGCTTCACTGAACCTGTTGGGAACTTTGATTAATTTTTTTTTTAACTTTGAAAGCAAACACATTAAACTGCATCAATAAACACTACATCGGTTCATTTGGGCTGCTGTAACCAGGCACCACAGACTAGACCTTCATAAACAACATGTATTTTATTCACTGTTCTAGCGGTTAGAAGGTACTGGACAATTCCATGTGTGGTCAAGTCAGCTCTTCATCAATGGCACTGTGTGTCCTCACTCAGAGGAAGGCAGGGGTTAGTCCCTCTGGCCTGATCACCTAAAACCCCACCCCTTGAGACCATTGAACTGCGATTAAAACCAGTGAGCATTGGTGGCAGAGACATTCAGACCAAAGCAACCATGAAAAGAATATAAATGCCTGGTGTATCATCCAGACAAGTGGAGAAGGAAACACAAGGGGTAGACGAGATGAACACACATGACGGAAAAAGATGCAAATTCTGAAGCTGGTCGGTCATTCACCTCCTGCAAGTTCTGGGAAGCTGTCTGCAACGCCACCTCTGGGCTGGAGGAGCTCTGGGCCCTGGACCCCCCCTGCTCAAGTCTGTGATTGCCAAGGACACCCAGCACCAACTCCAACCACTGGGGGTTCAGGCCTGGAAGGTCTTCCTGGCAACAGAGGACTCTGCCAAAAATTCTGAGAGGTCCAGGCCGCCCAGTCATAAAGCAGCAAAATGCTATAAAAGGAGTTTAATTGTGCACACGAGGCCAACATTGCAGTTAATTTATCGCACTGCAAAATTAAAGCTGTTCTGGGGTTTGCCATCACTCATGAAGCATGGAGTTATTTATTGGACACTGTCAGAGCTGAGGAGATCCGGAATTCAGGTCAGGGAAAGTCAAGTTTTACAAAGGCCTGTTTGAGTCCCCAGGGGCCAGATGGCTCAGAATGACATTCCTGCTTCTCATTGCTGAACCAGGCAGGACGTGGGACAATTATTGTGCTTGCCTCCTTGATGAGAAAGCCCAGGCTCTGGGGACTTTGGGAGACATGTGGAATGCTTCGACTTAGAGAAATCCATTAGGGAGACCTGTGTCGTTCACCCTGTAGGTGCCGGGTAGGTGTGAAGAAACCCATCACGGTGGGGTGGGTTGGTCCATGAGTTCACAGGAAGTGAGGATGCACGCTGGTTGGATTGCACCCGGACCATAGGACTGGTGGACTCCACACACAGGGCCTTCCAAGCAGCCTCAGCAGCTACACATCAGGTCTGCAGGCAGGAGTGGGGGCTTGGCTGAGCCTCTGGGCTCTAATTAGCCAGGTAATAAGGCTGTGTATGTCAACATGCTGGGGCAACAGGCTGGCTGTTCAGCAGCTGCCTGACTCGAGAAGCTGGGCGAGGCCCATTGACTGGCCAATGGGCCGTGGAGCCCCTCTGCTCCCATCTGTGGGGCCCAGCAAAGGCAAGTGGTGCTCACTAGCCCCCAGACCACCCTTCCATCTGGAGGTGCTCTATTACTGGGACTCATTGCAGTTGCTAGGCAACTGCCAGGTGTCAAGATACCCCCTATTCCAGGCCTTCATCCCTGTGGTGGGATTCTTTGAGTCCAAGTACTCTGCCCTGCACCTGGGGGAATAGCAGAGGGTCACAGGGAGCCATGTGCTCAGTGTTTTTCCAAATCTCATTCCTACACCAGCCAGACCACAAACCAGGATCCCCAGCAGAGGCAGGAAGAGCTGCAGAGCCTCAGGGAACAGGAGAGAGAGAGAGAGAGAGAGAGAGAGAGAGAGAGAGAGAGAGAGAGAGAGAGATGCAAGGCTTTGTGCTGGGCAGCTGTGTGGCCTTAGGAACAGCCTTCCTTCCCTGGGTGTGGCCTCCCTCTCTGGGATGCCCTGGATCTCAAGTTTAGGCTTTTGGCCCCTCTGAAGTGTAGTACTCCAGGTGACTGCTGGTTTGGGGGGTTGGAGAGAGCCCAGAAATAGTAGCATTACTGCCTCCCCACACGAGGGCCTGTCCTCAGCTGAGGTCCCTCCAGCTGGCTTTGGACAGATAACTTGGTACACTTTAGTTCTGCACATGTGGTTTTTGTTCATTTGTTTTGAGACAGGGTCTCATGTAGCTCAGGCTGGCCCCTAATTTGCCTGTGTAGCTCAGGCTAGGTTTGTACTCCTAATCCTTCCTAGATACTGGGGTCACACAAGTCTGCACCACCACACCAGATTTAAATGTGTTTCTGCAACAGGTGTTCAGTACCAGACGCTATGCTAGGGATGGGAGGCGAGGCCCCAGGCTCACAGCCCTGGGCAGACAGGTGTCACACCAGTGTGGCCTCAGAACCATCATCTGGGTGAGCAGTGTTCAGCTGGTCTGCCAGAACCTTCTTGGCTTTGAGTAAGTCCCAGAGTCTCCTCTGTGAGTCCCAGGTAGGGCTGGCCTTCTGTGCCCCTGGCACCTTCCTGCTCCTGCCCACAGATCCGTTTGTCCCCAGCTCTCATCCCAACGTCTGCAGCACTCTCTGACCTGTCCTGCTGAGGCCTGCCCCATGGTTACAGACACCCCATGCACTGAGCCCAGGTTCTACCTGGGACTCACAAAGTGGCCCGAGGAGACACAAGGACAGAAACGTCCCTCTGGAGTTGTGAGCTGAGCTTCCGTACCATCTGAGGAGGCATCAGCTGGAAGACTTTCCTATTAGGCTGAAAATCCCAGACTGCATCTGCCCTGGTCCTTGGGGTAGGCTTGGATGCCCCCTTCTGGCAGGATCCTCCCTATCCGCCTACCTCTCCACCTCCTTGTCTTTAGTTTTCTTTGTTGACAGATTGTCACCTAGCATGTGCACAGGCTAGTGAGTTTCTCGGAGAAAGGACAGGTGACTCCAGTAAGCACCCGCCAAACACTTGGCCTGCACTTAACACCCCCAAATACGCTTAGACCCCACTCAAGACCTCATAAAATACTCCATCCCATTCAAGATCCCCCAGATACAATTGACCCTATTCAAACAACCATGGAAATGTAACTGACCCCATTCATTGCACTAAACCCCCACATGGGTCTCCCAGGTACACCTGACCTCTGATGAAGGGCTAGATGAACCCAGGGAGCATATTCAGGTAGGGTAGCCTGAGACCCAGCTTGGTTCAGAAACATCAAGGAGGAGAGGAGGCACCATGGGTGTGTTAAGAGGGGATTGGGGCATTCAGCACAGGACGGGGGGGGGCAGGCCAGCAGAGGGGAGCCACAAGGCCTGTGAGCTGCCATAGAAGTGACTGTCCTAGCTCTACATGGACCATCAAGCACCTGGAACTCATAGAATGTAGGCCCCATGGGGTGGCATGCCACTGTTTATTCTGCAGCAGCCCTGGTGGGTCCTCTTGGTGGACAGATCCAGTGTGGGTGGGTAGAATGGCCTTGGTGCTCAAGACACTCATTGGCCTTCGGTGAGCCCAGAGTCTGCTGGGGAGCAGCCAGGGACACTGCTATGCATGGTAATGACACTGGCTGGCTCTCGTGGAAGGATGTGACATTCAGTACCCAGGAAATTCATTGTTATTGCTGCACACTGAATGTCAAATGAATCCGTAATGGTGGTAGAGCTGAGTTAAAATATTGTCCATGTTTCAAATGACTCGGATTATAGAAACCCCACGTGGGTAAGAGGAGGGGTGGCTGTACCCACAGACAGACACGTATCAGGGACAGTTGGCTGGTGGGAAAGGAAGGGAGGGAAATAGAGGCAACAGGTGCTGGCTGCATAGGCACAGCTCCAGGCTGGACTCCAGCTCAGCTCCAGGCTCTGATCCAGGCTCAGTTCCAGGCTCAGCTTCAGGCTCAGCTCCAGCTCAGCTCCAGGCTGGACTCCAGGCTCAGCTCCAAGCTCTACTCCAGGCTCCACTCTAGGCTGAGCTCCAGGCTTGGCTCCAGGCCCAGCTCTCAGCTCAGCTGGGAACTGGACTTGGTCTTTTGGCCTCTTCCGCCCATGATGTCCTACATTCGTGACCACTCTCTGTACCCACAGTCCCAGGAGGTGCTTGAGCTGGTAGCCCGCCTACATCCTGCAACTCTTCAGCCTTGGAGCTGTGGGCTCCTTCAGCCCCTCTGCTGGCCAGCACGGCCCCCTCCCCACCTCCTCTGTCACTAGCTTCTGAGGCTACGTCTGTCCTCCTGCTGTACCTCTGTCCAGGGCAGCCCTCACACCAGTGGTGGTGTGGAGTCCCCACAGAACCCAGCTCTGAGACAATATCACAAGCCAGGCTAGGAGAGGGGAGGGGATGGACAGACAGACAGTGCTGTGCGGTGATGAGGGGCAGGTTAAGGTTGGGTTCTGAAACGGTGCCTGCCCTGACTCTGGCTCATGCTTTGAATTCTTGGTCCTTACTTGTGAAAGACGGGACGTCTTTTGGAGGTGGGACCTGGCTGCTGGAGGCCTGTCACTCCAGTGTCTTTGAAGGTCTGACGTGTGGCTCCCAGGTCTGTGTCCTTTGAAGTGTTTCATGTTCTGCTGCAGATACAGCGGCGGCTGCCTTCGGGCCGTCAACACATGAGCCATGCAGCTCCCCCTGAACTGTGAGCCAAAGCAAACGTCTCCACACTCAAACTATTCTGTTAGGCATTTGGATGGCCAATGCAGGACTCATCCTTATCCACTGCACCATGCACAGGGAGCTGGGACAAAGGACAGTGGGCCCCTCATTCTCAGTCCCCAGCCAGGCTGGCTGCTATGTGATCCCTGTGGCCTGCAGATATGTATCAGCTGCCGGTGGCCTGACAATCTTGCCCTGCCAGTCTTGGGGATACATGGATGAGACGACACCTCCTCCATAAACAACAGCTGAGGAAAGAATTCTTGATTTCTTTCATCTCTTCAATTTCCAAAGAAAGACAGAGAGAGGGAGGAGAGAGGAGGAGGGGTGAGAGGAGAAGAGAGAGAGTAGGGAGAGGGAAGAGGGGAGGAAGGGAGAAGAGATGAAAGGGGAGGAGAGGAGAGGAGAGAGAGAGAGAGAGAGAGAGAGAGAGAGAGAGAGAGAGAGAGAGATCTACAGCTTTTTGTTGCATACACCCACAGAAGAAACTATGAGGCCTAGATTCATGGGCGCTCTTCACCAGACACTGTACACACTTACCAGAGAACAGCATCCTGCCATTCTCACCGAGCACCTTGAATCCCTTTCCCTCTGTGCCTTGTTTTCCATTTGGGGGCCCATCCATTTGGTTAAGAGTGTTTGGAAGTCAGGTGAAGGCTGGGAGATGTTTCTGGGTCAGCCCTAGGACCATCCATGTGGGAAGACTTGTCTCCAGTTCCCTTCGCCTTGGAGAATGCCTGCTCGTTCTTCCCTCTCTCTGGCCTGAGAGGACTAGGGGATGGCCTTTCCGGCTGGAGTGTGCCCTGTGCTCAGACCCAGGACAGTTCCCTTGGTTCCTTGTCTCTAGGCCATCAGGAGAGAATTGCCCAAGGGCTGGTGTGGCTGGAGGATCTGGACTTCCATGTCCTGTGAGAGATGAACTGGACTGGGGACCCCCGTTTGTCCCCTTCCCCCAGAAGTCCACTGTGGCCTTCAGCAATCCCAGGCCTCTTTGCCGGGGCAAGCTCCAAGGACAGCCTCCCACACTTGGCCTCACTGTCAAGGCTGGAACAGTCAATGTGGCTATCTTCCCATGGCCTAGAAGATGGAAAGCAGGGCAGCCATGCTGGGGAGGACTGGCCAGATGGGATGATAACTGGGACCAGGACATATGTTCTTGAGTAGTCACTGAGTACTGGGGAAATTGTTCTGCTAGGCTGCTCTCAGAACAAAGGCCACATGAACACCATGACAACGGACCTGCAGAGGAAGCTCCTCTGTGGGAAGAGCACTCAGGCCCAAAGCCAGGACCCTGGGGACTTACTGCCCTCTCCCTGTCTTAGTCCCAGTGGCTCCTGGGGACCTGGTACATCAAGCTGACTTCTAAGCAGAACAGTTCCACTCAATAGAGCTAACACCTTCCTGCCCCCAGTGGCCCAAAGTGACCAGACACGTGGCTGTCCCTAGAACACATATCCTGTGTCCCTGAAAGCCAACAGCTCCACACCACCCAGTCATAGCCTCCTCCCCAGACTATGTCATACTCCTGTACCAGCCCCAGGTAACGCAGCAAGCAAAGCCTTGTGTGCCAGCTATGAGTGGAGCTGGGACACTCGTGGGAGGCAGGCACAGATGACAAAGGACTCAGGACCCCTCCTAGGCCATCCTGGACACACACCTCAGATGCAGAGCTGGCCTTGGCGCTCCTCAGGTTGAAGGGGTTGTGAGTATGAAATCCATGTCAGGCTTTGCTGCCCAGTGTTCCGTGTCAGAACAGAAAAGAGACAGAAGCTCTGCTCAGATACAGGAATGACCAGGGTTCACCTCGGGACAATCAGGAAATGCCGCCCAGTTCAGCATCTGTAACATGGGATCGCAATCCCTGTGACTTCATAGGGTGACACTCAGGGCTCTTTCCTATAGAAGCATTTACTTCCAGGAAGTCAGAGTGAGTGGTGGGGGCTGTGAATCCATCCCGCAGACAGTCAGTTCCTTATCCCAACTAGCCTTTGTCACGAGTGTCATTATTGGCCTCACCTTGCAGGGGAGCTGGACTCTGCAATATCAGGGAGAAGCTAGGGGCAGCACATCTGGGCCACAATCTTGACTGCGCCACTTTACACTTGAGCAGCCTTGAGTTAGTGCAGTAACCTCACTATGCCTCAGTTTCCCCACCCATACATGACAATGCATACAGTTGGCTATCCTCATTCATGAAAAATCTTACCAAAAAAAAAAAAATTACATCTGCACTGAACACAGGCTTTCTCCTGTCATTATTCCCTGAAGAATACAGCGCCACGACAACCACTTACACAGCGGTTAGCTGCATTAGGCTTTGTTAGAAATCCAGACACCAGGTAATGCCACTGCGAGGAAGTGGGCTCCACAGATGCTGCATTGCTGCTTTATTGGAGGAACTTGACCATCTGCAGATTTGAATATCAGCAGGGGCTCCCTGAACCACCACTCACCTCAGGTACAAGGACAGCTGTGCTAACAGTCCCTAGCCTGCAGAACGAGGAGGACAAGGAGGAAGACAATGCCCTTGTGCAACACTTAGGACGCTCTTGCAGAAGAGCCTGCCCTCACCCACCAGGTATGCTGATTTTTGCTTCATTCCATTGCCTGCAACAGGTGGGGCTCAGTGGATATCCTCCAAGCGGCAAAGAGATGTCACCTCCTCTGGGGGACTTCCTGGTCACCTCATGGGTCACCGCACTTCATCATCATCATCTCTGAGGCTGGGAGGTTCTCGTGACTCTTTCCCTCCCTCACACCTGCCCAGAATTGAGTCATGTGACTGCCAAGACTCTGGACAGAGGCTCTGGATAGCAGGGACCAGGGAGGCATCTCCACAGGACACCCGTCCCTGACTCTGACCTCTAAGTCAAGTAGCACTTTTTCAAAAAAAAAATTGATGATAATTTATGGTTTATGTGTGTGGGTGTTTTATCTGCATGCAGGTCAGTATCACATGCTAGATGAGAGAGTTGGACACCCTGGGAATGGAGTCACAGATGGTTGTGAGCAGCCATGTGGGTGCTGGGAATTGAACTTGGTTCCCCTGGAAGAGCAGCTATCTGAACTGCTGAGCCAACCCTCCAAACCTGCAAGTTGTACCCTTGGAGACTGATCCAAGGACCAGGAACCACCTATGTGATAAAGCCAGTCCAAGGTGCTGAGCTGTACAGTGTGTGTGTTGTCTTGGACAGTGCTGCCTGAGAGGTGAGGACAAGAACAAACTGGAAACACCCAATGTAGTCAGTTTTCAATGGACCCACCGGCAGAGCTGGGGCAAGGCTCAGTGGATGAGGTGCTAGCCGCGCAAACATGATGACTTGAGTTTGGATCCCCAGCAGCAACAGAGAAAGCTAGGCATGGCGGTGAGGCCTGTAATCCCAGGGCCCGGGAGGTGGGATAGGCAGAGCCCAGAGGCTTACTGGCCAGCCAGTCTAGCCATTCAGTGAGGCCCAGAGACCCTGACTCAAAAACAAGCTGTTAAGTGACAGAGGAGGACAAGTACTGGCTTCCATGCAGGCAAGCACGGGTGCATGCATGCGCACGAACACACACACACACACACACACACACACACACACACACGCACGCACGCACGCACGCACGCACGCACGCACGCACGCACGCACGCACGCACGCACGCACGCACACACACGCACACACACGCACACACACACCCCAGAAAGCAAGGTGGGTGGCTCCTGAAGAATGCCAGCACTTCTCACCTCCATACACACGGGCCCACACATGTACTCACTCACATGTTCACCTGCACATACATGAACATATGCACATCAAAAAAAGGACAGAGGAACTTAGCACCTAGGAAAAGTGTGTTCAATGTTATACACACTTAGAGTGATGGGCCGCTCTTTCTACCTCACTCTGCTGGGTGAGAATTACCTGTACATGTTAGTCCTGATCCAAGAGCAATAACTGAGATGTAAGTCCATGAACCAGGACCCGGTGGCCTGGATCTCAGTGCCCGTGTTGTTAAGCACAAATCATCAGGCAGCTAGGAAGCTTCGAAGGTGGAACTTGACACCCTGCTGAGTCGGCCTTCCCATGGAAACCCACCAGGAGTGTTGGAGATCAGAGACTTGACGCTGCCCGTCTCCCCTTCTGAGGAAGTCCAGTGACAGGGGTGCAATCACGGGACAACGATCTCCAAACTGTTTCCAAGTCCCCAAAGGGAAAATCGAATCTTTGCAAAATGCACGCCTGCTTATCATCCATTCACTCTCCCTCTTCCTTGCAAACCCATCCATCCCGAAGATTCCCATTGCTCTGGTGGGGCTCAGAGCCATGTTTGGGGGTCCTGGGCCAGAGCTGCTGCTTAGTTTTAACTGTTAACTTGATACAACCTAGAGTCACTGAGAAAGGAGTTTGGCTTGAGGACCAGCCTAGATCATCTGGCGGGGGAGGATGTCTTTAGAGGGAGGATGTCTTGATTGTTAATTGGTGTAGGGGCGCCCAGCCCACTGTGGGCAGAACTATTTCCTAGGAGTTCTAGGGTTGGTCTCTAACTATAGAGAATAGAAACAAAGAAAACAGGCCAGAGGACGCAGGCTCCATGGCACATTCACTTTCTCTCTGCTCTTGGTTGTAGATGTGCTGTGACTAGCTGTTTGAGTTCCTGCCTTGGCTTCCCCTTAATGATGGGCTATGACCTGGAAAGGTAAGCCAAAATTAACCTCTTTTTCCTCTAACTTGTTTTTTTTTATTTTTATTTTTTTGGGGGGTGGTTCTGGATATTTGTTACAGCAACAGAAACAGAACTGGAGAAGCCCTCATGGAAGGAGTCTAAATCTCTCAGCCCAGTTACCTCTTGGACCCGTCTTGTCATTGCCAAACAGAAATAGGTGCTCCAGCCCCAGCTCCAAACCAAGCTGACCCCTGTAGATATGTGTCCAATGCCAACTGATCAACCCAAGATTAAGCTGTCTGGGCCAAGAGTGGTTTGATCTCAAGACTTTCACAAGACACCTGGGGCAGAAGGAACCTTGGGCATGGCCCTCAGGCCTTCTAGATTCCCCCCAGGGTGGGCCCACTGCTCACCTCCACCTGACTCACACATCTGGTAATAATAACAGGTTCCTGAGGGGACCTTAATCCCCCTGACTGTACCATGACTTCATGGCCTCATTTCATACTGGTTGCAGTCAGAAGGCATTTTCAAGGCAGGCCTGGGAGCACCATGTGCCATACCTGGGGCCTTCTGAGCAGCCTCAGAGGCTCCTCTGTGCTGACATCTCAAGGAACCCCTCCCAGAAAGACTCAAGGTGAGCCCGAGCTCTCTGGAGATAAACAGAGTGAGTTGGCTCAGCAGTAGCTCCCAGCCAGCAAGTGGGTATAAATCTCCCTGACAAACGGTCTCTCGGAAACTGGGAACAAAGGCCAACCAGCGTGTTTATCCACCCCAAAGGCAGTGCAGACAGCCTGGACCCTGGAAAGCCAATCGTGCCGAAATTGATGGGCTGCTCAGAGTATCTCATTTATTATCAAGATGTGATAGAGACACAGGCAGGCATGACCAGGACAAGCTGAGGCCACACCGGGAGGGGAGGTCGGATGGTTATGGCCTGTGCCACTCAGGGCTTTGGTTCTCCTTCACTGCACAGCCTTTACCCCAAGGACAAATGGGGTCAGCCCACCTGAAGAATGGCCTTCTGCAGTTGACAACTTCCTTTCAGAACAGTCCATCACCACCAACTAGCCTTCCAGGTCTTGGGGTCTTCCCCAGATCAGGTGTCTCCTTCTGTCACACACCTGTCCCCAGGGCACCAAGCCCAGCGCTCTCCTGAGCCCGCTTTTGTCCTCCACGTGTACACATGGTTTGCCACACCAGCTCCTTCCTTGGTTGGCTTCATGACTCTATAAAGGACTTGGAATTCTCTGTATACCAAGTCAGGACAAGGCACCAGCCCCAAATATCCCACCGGCCAGTGGGTAGGTGCAGGAGTTCATTGAAGCTGTCAGCAGAGCTCTCCCCGGTTGTAGAGGAGTGTTGACATCAATGATGGAAGATTGGGAAGATTCCAGAAATCTCTAGGTGGAAAGCCACACCCTTCTCCTAAACACAAGTGCACAACCAGCCTCCAAGAGACCGGGGCTCCCATCAGAGCACTTTCCAAACCGGGGTGGGACACAATGGCAGCCAAGACCCTGTCCATTCTTGTACATGAATTTGAGCATGTGTGTGGCTGCGAAGTGTCAAGTCTGGGAGGCTGTGACAGGTAGACACAGAGTGTCCCAGTGCCCCGGTCTCCTGCTGCAGTCTCTTCTCTGGGGTCACAGGAGATCCCTTCCATCCTCACCCTGGGGAGGCCTGTCTTAAGTGAAGTCCCCAGGAAATAATGGCTATACTTGATACACTGGCTATAGGGAGGGTTGGGACATAACTCTTGTCCCTACCTTCGCTTGGCCGCCGCCATGACTTGGATACAGTGCCCTAAGAGCCTGGACCCAGTGGCCTGGGATGAGTCACACCCACATTCCTGACTCATGGTTCTCAGAGACAATGTGTGTGTCACTTTCAGCTACTGAGTTTGGGATGCTGACATGCACTGTGGTCAACAGTGAGTGCAAGGCTGAGGACCGCATCCACTTGAGGCAACAGGAGACATCTGAGGTCCTTGGCCCCTGGAAGAGGGGGGCTACTTTCTCATTTGCTCTGCTCCTTGCCTGACTGCTCCACAACTGGAAGCCCCTCTCCCTCACTGGGCCTCTGTCTCTGTGGGAATGGAAGATTAGGCATGTGGTCCCAATCTTTGCATCTGAAAGCTATACTCAACCCCTGTTCCCCAGCAAAACTGCCTCATAGCCCTGGCTCAAGGGAGCTGGAGGGGGCAGTGTGGATGCAGAACCCCTGCCACAGGAGTCTCAGGCAAGCTAGAGGGGATTTTTCTCATCTGGGGTGGCTCACAGGGAGGGCTAGCAAAGCAATGTGTATGCAGGCATGGTTACCCAGATGGCTAGCCTCACTAAACAGACCAGAGGCCCTCTCTCTCTCTCTCTCTCTCTCTCTCTCTCTCTCTATCTATCTATCTATCTCTCTCTATCTCTCTCTCAGCATGAAACTCCAGGCATACCTACTCTAGGCCAGTGCATGGTGAGCTACTGAGCCCCCACTGGTCTCCTTTGTCCCCAGTACTCATTCCCAAGAGGTAAGACTGTTATCCCAGAAAGGATTCTGTGAGGCCTCGAGCCCCAGCTGTTCTAGAAGACCAAGGCATTAGTGCTGGTGCCAGCAGCTTCTCCTCCATCCTGGTAGGAGTGTCCCAGGGTCTCCTGGGGATCCTGGCTGACCGGGACCTGCCTGCCACCTGCCATCGTCTCTTGGAGAAAAAGGAACTGCTCTTGGAGGTGAAAATGGTTTCTCTGGGCATCTGTCTGGCTCTTCCCCTGCAAGGCCCAGTGGGGTCTGATTTGCAAGATGAGGACACGAGCCAGTGACAGAAGAGTAAGAGCCTCTGCGTAGCTTGGTCAAGCTGGTGGCCAGTGTGGGACCCTTGGGGAAGACAGCTAAGTCAGTAATGTTCCACCACAGGACACCACATGGGAAAGGCTGGCAGGACCTGGGTAATGGTCTCTCATGGATACCATATCAGTCCGTTGCCATGCTAAGCCAGGCCCCTCTGATGGCGTCTATCACAGCTGCACGTTGCAAT
This sequence comes from Cricetulus griseus, assembly GCF_003668045.3. Classification (NCBI taxonomy): domain Eukaryota; kingdom Metazoa; phylum Chordata; class Mammalia; order Rodentia; family Cricetidae; genus Cricetulus; species Cricetulus griseus. The sequence continues at coordinate 181,736,659 of NC_048598.1, read as the reverse complement.
GAATTTAAGCAAAACTCTAAGTTAAATGACTTGTGATAACATTATTAGATGCATCACGACTGTAAAGCCGAAATCTTGCCAATGACAGGCACTTAATTATTTTTTAGCAGAAATATCAACAGCGTCAGAATTAACCACCAAGCTACTTAACGTAACTTCCACCAATTTCGCAGATCATTATTCGCTCAGTTAACGGTGGAGCTAATTGATGGAGGCCTGTCACGCTGCTCTGGGGAGGAGTGATGCTGGTGGTAGAGTCCCAGATGGAGAAAGATGTACAGACGAGGAACTCACAAAGGACCTGAGGGCTTTCCCCAGAAAACACAGTCTTTGTGAAAGCCAAGTTAGCAGCAGGGAAGAGTGGGAGATGAGAACTGCAGAGATCACATCCTCTGTGGGTGATCCCAGAGAGTGAGAAATCTCACAAAGCCCCGCCCTGCCTCACGCACAGGCTGCCATGCCGACTGGAGCCCCACTGTGTGGTTCCCTGTTCCTCATACCGCCCACGGTGTAGTTCGGTAGTTGGAGACACCTGGAGATGGATTAAAATGCATGCAGAGAAGCTGTGCAGGTGACACAGACATTGTCATTTTGTGCCAGGGGGCTGAGCTCACAGAATGCAGGGGAGTTGGGTAACCGACCCTTGATGGCTGCCAGGGATCTCACAGTGGACTGAAACAGAAGATATCCAGGCCCTAATCCCCACCCCATTAGATAGGATCTTCCAAAAGAGGGGAACCCTGGGTGTGTGGGTGAGGTAAGGATCCCTGCAGCCGTCTCCCATAACCTCCACCCGTCCGTCACCCTGCTTTCCCAAGACTGAGCAGGCAGTTTCAGGACTGCAGGGGTTGGAGCCTACTATGATCCCAGTTGAAGAGGGTCCCAGTGAAAGATCTTTGTGTTCTCCCAGGAATGGCCAAAGAGCATGTGTCCCCAGGACACCTGCCCCTTCTCCTTCCAGGGGAGCCTTGGCAGCCTTTCCTCCATGACCTTCCAAGGTCTAGACTTGCCCAGTGCTCCTGGAACCCCTCGAGGAACAACCCTGAAAGAGTCCCTTCTCCAGAGTGCTGGGTGGCCTTTCCCAAGGTCCACATGTTCCCAAGTGTTCTGCTCTGCTCCAAGCAGCCCACTTTGGCTCCCTCCTGATGGCACAGGCTGTGCAGAGCCTGCACCCAGCCACCCGCTGATGTTATTTTTATTTATATACCTGGATACTCCAGAACAGCTGCTTTATTGAGATTCATCAGTCACAAGGCTTAATTAAAATAATGCCATGTATCCAACTCAGCGTGGATCACCAAAGCAAATGTTTGTTTTGCTGCATCAATTAAGGCTTCCCGTGGAAGCAGCAGCATCAGACAGTGAAGCCACCTGTGGGTCTGACCTGGCCCCTCCCTGGAGTGCAGGGATAGGGACATCCCCAACTGCTTGTGGCTGGACTTCCTCAGTAGGCATGGGAGTAGGGTGGGACTGCTTCACCCTCCTGGAGTCTACCTCTTAGTCAGCCCTGTCTTAGCATCTCAGCGCAGCCGCTTGTGTTCCCAGGCAGAGACACTGCTTCCCGAGGAACTGCCAGACAGATGTCTCCAAGACAAAATGCTCATAGGCCCAAAAGGGTCCTATGGAGGTCAGTATGGAGGGGTCCCAGCTAGCTGAGGGGTTGAGGTACACTGCAGGTGGGACAGCTGAGTCCCTTGTGAAATTCCTGCTGTAAAACAAGTCACCCATATCAAAAGTCTCCAAGGTAGTGTCCCTGACTAGGACCCAGATGCTCCCATGCAGTCTTTTTGGCTTGTAGAGATGCCTCTGTTCTGGGGCCTGGCATTTTCACCATTTTCAAAGTCAGCTGCACAGGTTTGTCCTTTGACAGCTTCTGCTCGTGTGCACTGGACTCTGATCCTCCTGTTTCCCTCTTCCTGGGATACTGTGATCACTAGGGCCATCCTGACATCAGGGTCCTCACATAGCCTCAGGCTCCAGACACACAGGCTGATTAAGGATGTAGACACCCTTGGGGACAGTGACTTGGGGGCCTCACATCGGATATGGGGAGGATCTGGGCTAGTAGAGAAGAAATTGCTTCCCAGGGGATGCAGTGGAGGGATGCACTGGGGTCAGGGTGTCTGCCTTGCAGGGGATGCACTGGGGTCAGGGTGTCTGCCTTGCAGGGGATGCACTGGGTCAGGGTGTCTGCCTTGCAGGGGATGCACTGGGGTCAGGGTATCTGCCTTGCAGGGGATGCACTGGGTCAGGGTGTCTGCCTTGCAGGGGATGCACTGGGGTCAGGGTGTCTGCCTTGCAGGGGATGCAGTGGACTGAAGAGAGGATGTGGAGAGCCCCCTTGGCTTAGGCTGGCTAGGAGTTTGCTGGTTACAGGCCAGCATGGCCAGTGTCCTCTGGGAGTGTCTAGAGGTAGAGGCATGAAGCAGTCAAGGACAGACATCAATGGTCCTATCCAGGGAGTAGACATGAACACAGAGGCCAGAGGAGCCCTGTGGGGTCGGAAACTACAAGACAGAGGGTGCACTGTGGGGCAACCACGAGCTGAGCCTCCCCTGTGGCAGACCCTGGGCATAGCAAAGCATGGTGCCTATGTTTGAACATTCCAAAGCAAAGTCCAGATGGTGACCACAGAGCCATGATGGGACCCTGGCCTCCAAGGGCAGGGCCCTGTACACTCACCTGGGGTGGCCTGACTGGGCAGAGTTAGAGATCTGTAAGACATCAGACAGAGCTGGGAAACCCCTCTCTGTCGTGACAACTCTGTGCCATTGTGTGAAGGCTGCAAAGGACACATTGGTCTGGCATGTGCACAGAGCCCTCTTAGACACCCTAGGACCAGTGATAGCATCTGGGCCTCCAGGGCTGAGGGCCCTGTGGCTGCTGTCTGATTTCACACCAGCTCAGAAGTTCTGGGGACCTCCAGGCTGTGGCTTAAGGGTCAACATCCTGCAGAGCAGGAGCCCCCATGTGTCTGAGGCACCTCAGAGGAGAATGCAGGCACATGGTTCATCATCGACTTGCCTGGATTTGGAGTTAGTTGCCTAGGAGACATGTGCTCCGAGGGTGTGTCCAGAGAACTTTAACTGAGGAGTGAAGACCCACGATGAAGGTCAGCAGCACCACCCCACAGGCTGGGATCCTGGACCAAATAAGAAGGAGAAAGTGAGTGGGAACCAGCATTCATCTCTCTCTGCTTCCTGGCTGCAGACACATGTGACCAGCTCTCTCATGCTCTGGCTGCCCTGCCTTCCCCACAGTAATGGACTGCAGCCTCCAAATACAAGTAAAAATAAACACTTCTTTACATAGGTTGCTTTTGCCAGGTATTTTATCACAAGAATGAGGAAAATAAATGACACACAAGTCTCATCCCAATCCCCAAACACTGTCTGCATTGACTCTAGTACTAAGCCTGGCCCACAGCTGAGACCAAGTACCACCTCCTCCAGGAAGCCCCCCCCCAAGGCCTTCCTGGGCCAGTCAGTAGTGACCCTCCTGTCCTCTCTACTTGTGTGGCCTTCCTTCTCCCCCAGACCCTCATATTTCTGGGCACCAGGTACCCAGAATCTGTCTGGCAATGACGTAATGAGAGCTGGTTGCTAGGCAACCCATCTCAGCTCAGTCAGGGAAATCTGCTCTGGTTTGAAGGGCTCCTGCCGATTTCTTAAAATATCAGCTCTTAGCGCACATCTCATCCCAGAGTAGAGAGAATATGGATGATGAGTGTTGAGAGTGCTGGCAAGCCCCCCAGGCCTCTGCTCCCCCGACTACACTGGCTTCTGAGAGCTGATCGTGTGAGACTAACCTCATTGTCTTTCCTCGTCATGGTCCTTAGCCCGCAGATGAGGGACCTGTGATTGCAGTGACTTGGGCAGGCGTTTGCCAGTCTGCCGTGTGGTTCTGGAGGATAAAATGGGAAGCACATCCCAGATGATCTGCTAAGTGAATGTTGCCTGTTGTATATAATTATAGACAAAGGCGTTAGCTAATGGCCCCGTGTAACCCTGCGGGGAGGTCTGCAGCGCCACAGGGGACTGACGTCAGTCCTGCATTGTCTGATACTCTTTATCAATGATGTAGGCAGGAGAGGAAAGGCCTGCCTGTCAAGACGGGGCTGAAACAAAGGATGGGAACGATGTACGATGCAGGACCACAGCTCATGATCATCCTGAGTGGAGATGGCTCAAAATGTGAGGATGGGGAGGGGTGGGGGACGGGACAGGATGCAGTAGTGTCGTGCATACAGGAGCACTGGTCGATGTTAGCTCAGGCACAGCTCAGCCAAAGCACAGAGCAAGGGACGAAAGACACACACGTAGAAGGAGAAACCCAAACAAATCAACAGAAAATATCAGAGCTGGAACTTCAGAAAATGAGACATCTCACGGGTCAAGAGAGAAAGGTGAATATGTTGGCGGTCATCAGGAGGACCTGAGCTGTGACCACAACGTGACCTGACCTCTTCTGGTAGCAACTGCAGGGAAGTGGGAGAAGAAGTAGCCTGTCAGCAGAGAGCTGAGTGTCCTGTGTCACTTCGCTGTGCAGCTGGGCAGTGTTTGGTTAAGCTGAGCAGACACAGCCCTGTGCTCACACAGTTAGGTCTCCTTCTCACAGAGCCACAGATTTTGTGTCCAAGACACTTGTTCAAAGATGATAGAGCTGTCCTCAATAGTTGCAAGCCAGAAAAACTGACTACGTACAGTGACTGGACACACCGCTGGCTGTCCTTACACCACGAGTGAGCTGCCCACTGTTCTGTTGTGTAGCATTTACGATGACCCAAAGAAGCCAGAGGTAAAGGACATACTGCCCCATATGCTCTGATATGGATAGAGCTGCCCAGCCAGGAAAAGTTGGTCCACCTCAGGGGTGTGGCTTGAAGCTTCTGGTGGCTTGGGGCTTCTGGGGGGCTCTGGCTACAGGTGTTCTCATCTGTGTAAAGTTGGTGTGCTCGTGAGCATCAATGAAACAGCTGTGTTTTTTGTTTCTTTTTTCAGGGGTAGAGCCTTGAACTACAGCTTTGGTTCTCTCTTCACTGTTACCTTTTACAGTCTTAAGACAGGATCTCACCAACCCGCCCAGGCTGGCCTTGAACTTGTAACTCACCTGCTTCAACACCCAGAAGGCTAAGATTATGGGTGTGTGCCACTACAGTGGCCTTGACAGTTGTCTCAATCATTAAAGACTCAGTGAAGGTTTCCCTTTGTTCTGGACAGACACACACCTCAATAGAAGGCATGAGCCATTCCTTTTGGATGGTGGGCAGCAGGCTCGGGGCTGTGATTCTTGACACAGGGAGACAACAAGCCCTGTAATGTCCACCTTCCATTGGAGGCACTATCCAGAATGTGGATCGGGATGGTTAGGGGTGGAAGTAAGATGGCCAGAATTTAGAGTTAAGACACCAAGAAGAGAACCGGGAACAACTCCTGATGCCCAAACAGGGCCCCCTGGCATCTGGGTTAATTAACTCGTAAGGGCATGGGGTGGGGACACGCAAAGGGCAAAAAGGAAGTGAGAGGCTGGACGCTTCTAGAGAAGACATGGAGCTGGAACATTTAAAGTCCAACTACGATGGCAGTATTCAGCAGAACAGTGTTAGTGACTAGTCCTTAGGGGCCAGGCTGTGCGGCTCACAGTGTAGAAGCTGGTTCCTTTCGGTTTGGAGTTTGGAAGCATGCCTGGGATCTGGTGGCGGTCCACTTTCTGGCTTGTAGTTGGCTGCCTTCTCGCTGTGTCTTCGGTAATAAGGGGTAGGGAGAAGTGGGCAGGGAGGGGGAGGCGATAGGGGGAGAGAAAGACAGGGAGAGGGGAAGTCTGAGAGGGGAGAGAGCCTCGTCAAATTAAAGCCTCACTTGTGACCTCAGTTGACCCCAGAGACCCTATCTGCAGATTGTCATGTGGGGTCAGGGCTTCAGCAAATTAACTTTGGAGGGACACAATGGCATGGGAAGAGCCACAGCCACTGGCCCCAGACTGAAGACCTCCACAAGTCACTGCTACCAAGCATGAAAACAAACCTCAGAATTCAGAATCCTGCAGCAGTCAAGTGTACCCTTCTCAGACAGACCTTTCCATATCTGAGAGCCTGGGCAGAGGCAGGACAACATTCACTGGTAGCCCTGGCCAGAAGCCCCACACTGGCAAGCTCTGAGGACAACAGCACAGAGGCGGTCTCTGGGTGCACCAAACAGGATGTCAACCAAGTCCAGCAAAAAAGAATCTTCCCTGCTTGGAAATGAGGACAGAGCTTAGGCCCCTTGGCTACCAATGGGAGGGAGGGAGGGAGGGAAGGAGAAAAGGAAGGAAGGAAGGAAGGAAGGAAGGAAGGAAGGAAGGAAGGAAGGAGAGAAGGCCGGCAGGAAGGCAGTCGAGAAGAGTGGAAATCCAAGATGGTATGTGCAGATTTTGACACTCATCCCAGCTGGTTCCACACAGTCCAGTCCAGCCAGAAGTGACACCAAGGGTGGGGCGGTGCAGCCTGAAACTCAGGAAAGTCATACATAGTCTCTTAAAACTAAATCATGGCTAAAATAAAAAAATCACCTACATTTGGTGAGTGACACTGGTTTATAAGAGGTTTTGCCTGTTTGGAGACGGTCTCACTGTGCAGCCCAGGCTGGCCTAGAGTTTTTGGTCCCCCTGCCTCAGTGTCTTGGGGTGTATGGCACCAAGGCCACTGCTCTCTGCTCCTGAGACGGAAGCTGTACTTTTCTACTTAGGGGTATTTCATCTTCTTACCATTTGTTGGTGAAAACCTTTTGGCTTTCTTTCCTCAGAAAGTTTCTTCAACTTACATTTCTTTCCCCAATTCCTTTATTTTATCTTCTTAATATCTAAAAAGAGACCATTCATTATTATATATTAACATGCTGCTAAAACATACAACACATGACCATTTTTGTGTAAATGTGTAATGACTTGGAGTGTATCCCCTCGCTTGCCTTGTTTAAGAATGTTGTTGCTAGTCCTGGTGTGGAGGTACACACCTGTAGTCCTTGAACTCAGGATAGAGGCAGGAGAGTCAGAAGCCAAGGTCATCTTTAGCTACCAACAAAAAACAAAACCAAAAAAGACAATGCTTTTGCTTTGCATAGTGGTATTTTGAGAACTCAGCGTTTCCCCAGAACCTTTCTTTCCTTGTATGCATTGAGAAACTCCTGCTCCGTCAAGATCGTCTTTGGTTTACTTCTTTCCGGTTCCTGTATGCTTTGTCATGGGTTCCAATAGACATTTGGCTCCGGGCTTCTGAGTATATAAAACCTGTAAGTTGGGCCAGGTGTAGGAGTGTAAGCCTATGACCCAGGCACACCTGAGGCTGAAGTGGGGAACTAGGACCTGGAGACCAGGCTGGGTTACATAGATAGAGTGACAATCTCTCTCTCTCTCTCTCTCTCTCTCTCTCTCTCTCTCTCTCTCTCTCTCTCTGCCTCCCTCCCTCTCTCTCTGTAATACACACACACACACACACACACAAAGAGACAGAGACAGAGATACAGAGAGACAAAGTCTCTGACTCCAGCTATCACTTGACTTGTGAACAACTGTTTTCGTTGTCAAGTTCTAATCTTTTGAGCCTTTCACAGACTCAGGGCAAAGGGAGATGAGACCAGCTTGGACCACACTTAGGACTCACACCTTCACACGAATTATCCCAGGACAAGCCTTTACTTGTGAGGGACCCTGGGTCTTTCCCTCAGCACCACACTGTGGAGCAGGCATGAGCTTAACCTTACTGTCCAAATGTGCTGCCAGGCCCCAGAGGACAAATGGCTGGGTGAGTAAAGGGCTGCCTGGGTTGGAGGCAGCCTTGTGTAGGGAGTGTGGGAGTGACCGTCTGCAGCTTTGGGATTCCTGTTTCTTGGAGATGTAAAGTGGAGAGGCACAGGCCCAGGGCTATCATGGTTTCTTTCTGAAGTTCACAGGGTTGCTCTCTGTCCCTCCTGTGCCTCATGGTGTTTTTAGGATGGGTCTATGGGATCCGGGACACCATGGCGGTGGTCTGGAGGCTGCCTTTGTGGGTCAGGGCTCGGGCATCTGTCTCTGTTTACCTGCTCCATTTCTGTCTACCCTACACTGTGATCAAAGGCTTTTCCTGCAGAATCCCACCTTCCCCTGACTCAGCCCCAGAGGCTCCCTCTTGGCTTCTTCTGCCCCTTGGCCCCAGGAATAGGGCCTCCCTCAGTAGAGAGGGCTGATGGAGAACAATGGCAGACATCCAAGCTAGTGGGCCAGGCATAGGAGAGGCATACATGGTGTGTGTGTGTGTGTGTGTGTGTGTGTGTGTGTGTGTGTGTGTGTGTGTGTGTGTGTGTGTGTGTATTCTCATCACAGCTGCCCACATAGGCATAGGAGAGGCATATGTGGTGTGTGTGTGTGGGGGGGCGGTTATCGTCACAGCTGCCCACATAGGCCCGCCTGTGGGCCCCACACAGCACTTGAATATGGATTTGTGCCTCAGGACAGGAGGCACAAGCTCGGCCTTAATTAGACGTGATGAGTGTGTGTGTGCCTGGAATCTGCATCAAAGGGGGACAGCCGCCCACAGCCCCTTCCCTCTCCCCTTCCAAGGACAGCATCTGCTCCCTTCCTCCCTCCCAGAGCAGGCCGCCTCTGACAGCAGGCCCAGGAGTCCCCTCTATTTAATTAGGACGGAAGTTCCCTCAACCCCGGGAAAGGATTTAATTTCAATATTTTCCTTTGCTGAGCTGGGATCCTCCTTTCCCTCCACACCAAAGGCCTTTCACGGCAGTTTGGCCCAGCCTCACCCCTCTCACTGGGTGTCAAAGCCAGACCCAGAGAACAACCAGGAGGAGCCAAGGGCTCTCTCTCTCTCTCTCTCTCTCTCTCTCTCTCTCTCTCTCTCTCTCTGTATGTGTGTGTGTGTGGGGGGTGCTGCAGCTGTGGCAAGAACCCGCACTCCTACCCTACCCTGCAGCAGGGCCCTGGCTAGGCATCTTCAGACAGACTGGAACTAACAAGGCACCTCACTGACCCTGACCTCAGACCTGAATCTCTGGGTCAGTCCTGAACTTCCCTCTCACTCTGTGCTTTAGCATGACCTGTTCTGTCCCTGCTGTACACACATGTGTGGGGGTAAGTGCGTGTGTGAGCATGGATGTACATATGTACCTAAGTGTGCCATGGACATTTATAAGTATGTATGTCACACATGTGCACATCTGATTGGTGAGTGTGTATACTCGTGTGTGTGTGTGTGTGTGTGTGTGTGTGTGTGTGTGTGTGTGTGTGAGAGAGAGAGAGAGAGAGAGAGAGAGAGATCATGTGACCATATTTGTGCATACTTGTATGTGTGCTGTGTATCTGTGAACCCAGATGCCTGGACTGAGCCTGGTTCCTGTCATCTCTTTAAATTACTGGATGCTCTGATCCTTGGCTCACCTCTTTGGGACAGCACCATCCTAGTCACGAGATGGGCATTCGATAAACGACACCCGCCAGGCAAACACACAAATGCTCAGGGAACAGATTCCTAATTCAGCCCACACTTGGGAGCAGGGCGGGGGTTCTAAGGTCCCCAGCCTTGTGGAAAGCAGGCTCAGTAAGTTATAGTGACAGTACCCTGGCCTGCTCCAGACTCAGTTTCCTTATGTGTACAAGCATCTGCAGCAGAAACCTTCGCTGTGTCCCCGAGGGGTCCTTTTCTACCAGGCCCTGACCAGCTCTGTTCTGCCACCAGCTCCCCTCTACCCGGTCCTCTGGGCAGGACAAAGATCAGCTGCGACCTGGCTCTCAGCCCTGCAGAGTCTGCTAATGAGAGGTGTCAGCCGGTAGCTCTTCAAGAGAGCTCACTGCCCTGAGCGATTTCTTAAAAGGAAAATTCTAACCTTAAAGAGTCCTTTGAACACATTGTGAATGAGCAACGAACACAGCCCAGACAGCTTCTTGGAATTACCGAAGGCTGCAGATCTGTGAAAAAGAGAGATTGATTTCCATTTGGTCTCCTGAATACGTTTCCTGTGTTCTCGAGGTGTTTATCATGCCTTGTACTAAAGGTGAGGTGGGATCCGTGGCTAACAAATTATGATCTTTGGCATTCTCCCTCCTCTTCCATCCCCCACCCAAGAATTCATGCATTTTCCAGACAAAACGTGCTTCCACAGACAGCGCTGGCGTCGTCTTTACGGCAGGAGAGTATTGACGGGGTATTGATTGAGCTGTCCCCAGCACACACATGTGGACGGACGCCCGCAGCCCGTGGGTGATGGGCAGCATCTTGTGGGGACCTGGCCTCAATCTCCAGCCCGCTCTGCTCCTGGCTCACTGTGCCCAAATCCACCCCACGAGCAGCCACTCGGGGACTATATAGTACGTGTCTGCCTCGGGCTGGCCTCTTATCTACTCCCTTCCATGACTACTCAAGAGAACCGTGCTCACCTGGTAGCCCAGGCCTGCACAGTAGGCATTTGATATGTTGATGAATGGACGAGTGTGCACTTTGATGGAGAACCAGGAATGGGGGCCCCCGAGAGACAAGGCAGTACCTTCAGTTCTTTGGAGACAGCATTGGGTTGGAATCTGGGTCTCAGATTTGCCTCCTGCCCCCACGCTCAGCACTCCTGCCAGACACTGGCCAGCTAGAGGCCAAAGGCCTTCCATTCCCATGCACCCCCGAGGAGGTTCTGGAAGAACCCTGGAGCCAAGCTGATCAAAGCCACCGAGTCTCTTGCACCACAGCGCCCTGCCACCACAGGGCTCAGGAGGCAAATTTACAAGGAACTTTCTGAATTGCTTTCTTTTCTGTTTTATGAAATACCTCTCTAAATGTCTGCATATAGCTCTCTTGAGGGATGGAGGGAGAAAAATAGCAATTAAAGTCTTGTCATCAGACTTGTTCAGGCCGTTAAGTTGTTCAATCTTGCATAAAAAATCGGTGCATGTACTTGACGTGGGCGGGAGCACCTGGCGAGGCTGGAAATGTAAATCATGGCATAATGATATGCATGCAGCCTGCTGGAGGCAGCCAGGCCCGTGCTGCCAGGCCAAGATTATCCCTTGGTTCAGATGGGCCCTCTACCTTCAGGGATCCCAGAAGAGGTTGGGAAAGGCTGCTCCAGGCATGTGGTAGTGCTGTGGCCCCAACTGTCTCCCCTTCCCAGCTATACTCAGAGCTGGACTCACACACGGGGACAGCTCACAGTGCCATCTGCTCACACAAATGTGGCCGTGCTCCTGGACAGAATCGCCGTGGTTCTGGGCTTGTGCAAAAGTGCCAGCCTTGAAGCCCCGATGGGCTGGACAGTGCTGAGCTCAGTCTTGGCACCCATGGGTCATGACCTGGCCTTTGAGCTGGAGCATTAAATGAAGCCACAAGGTGAGGAGGCCACAGCCCTCCAAGCTGCACTTTCAGCTACCTCCCTGGCAGGAGTCCTCAGGCACTCCTGTCTCTCAAAGCCTGAATGCCAGGTCTGCTCCTCAATGAATGTCCTCATTTTATGGCATCTCAAGAGAAAGATAGCTCAGGCTGTAGAGATTCATTCCCCCCTGCAAGAGGGTCGTTTATTTTGACACATGTGGTTTAGTTTCAATTATTTATCATAACACTGGAGAAGGCCACGATAAAAGCCCCAAAGTGTGTTTAACTGCAGCCTCGGTGAGGGCGACAGGTGCAGCCGGTGCTTGGGGAGGGCTCCTGGGAAGGGAGGTAGCCAGGCTCTAGCAGGGGAGGGTGTGGACGGCATGTCTGTCTCCCGGGAGTGCCCTGGGCTGGAAGCACAGTGGCATGGAGATGCTGTGTGCTGTGGAGCACAGAAGTGACATCTTGTTCCAATCCTGTCTGAAGAGTGATTGGAATCTGAGCCTCTCATATGCTGGGATGAAGTGTCTCCCTCCCCCTTCAGCAGCAACAACCACCAGAGCAGAGAGAAAGAGCCTTTGGTAAATTCCCAGGACTGTTGGGATTCTCTAGCCTCATACTGTACACACCTGTCCGTCCGTCCGTCCGTCCGTCCGTCCGTCCGTCCGTCCGTCCGTCCGTCCATCCATCCATCCATCCGTCTGTCTGCTTCCACCTGTGACACAGTTTGCAGCACAGACTCTGCCTTGGGTACTCGACTTGGGGTCTGGAGCAAATGACTGCTACTCACGAAGTAACTGACACTGGGCGTCTGCTGTGCCTTGGTGCTGTTCTTACTGCCACATTAGGACGTTGAGACCAGTTGGAGAAGCTGTGATGACTCTCTGGTGGACAGCTGAGGTTGCCAGGACTCTGGAAAGCTGACTAGCCAAGGGCTGGGTGGATAGGACCCCGAGGAAAGAGGACTTGGCCTGAGATGGGCTGGAAGGACCAGTCAGTTCAGATACCTCCTACTGCCGAATGGAAACCAAGGTGCCACAGAGCAAAAGGCTTGGCCAGGGCATGCAGCAAGGCCCCAAGTCCAGGAGTCACCCTGTCTGGGCTTCCTCTGGTCTGAGCACAGGTGGGGGCTCCAGGAGGACCTCCTTTTCTCAGACAATGGTGTCCACTCTGAAACAAGCCCAGATCAACGCTTCAGAAGACACGATTTTAAGGCAAGTGTGGATCAGTCTTGGGGAGGCTGTGGCCCACACTGCTCCATGCTTTGATTTACAATGTGAAAGAAATGGTTGCAGGGTCGATGCCTGGTTCCGGTTTGGAATTCTGCACTCTTCTGTATGTACTTCAGCCCAGCATTTATTTACACCACTGGAGTGTGAATTCTATGAATAAATTTTATTATCTCAGGGCTTCGTGATGACAAAAAACATGAAAGCCATTCGAATGGTGAGATGCCTGTGCCTCCTCATTATGCCCAGCAGGGCCGGGGGAGGGGCCTCCTGGGAGCTTCATTTAGATTTTAATTAAACTGACTTTCCCCAAACAATTTGCAATAAATTAGTGCCAACTAGGGCTTGTGACATCTAGGCACAAGGCACAGGCTTTCATGTGGGGTCACAGCATGAGCTCAGCCTGGGTTTGTAGATCTGTGAATTCCTAGTGTCCTCATCTGCCTGGCCCCTGCTGTGGACGAAGCACACTGCCTGGGAAGTTGAGAGTAGGTGCTATGGACCCTGTGTTTCATGCTTGGCCGGATCCCAGCTCAGCCCAGTCATCTACACCAAGAGAGGAGTGGACCCCATGCTCTAAGCCATTCAAGCCAATTCTCCTGAGGAGCAGCAGGATAGCCCCAGAGAGCCTAGGATAGCCCCAGAAAGCCTAGATTAGACCCAGAAAGCCCAGAATAGTCCCAGACACCCTAGGGTAGCCCCAGAGAGCCTGGGATAAGCTCCAGAGAGCCTTATTTGGGCTCTAGTTTAACATGTTCTGTCCCCCATGTGGGTCTAAGGATGGGGCTGGGACCACCCTGCACTGGGCTCTGAAGAGGGACAGAGCACACGTTGCCCAGGTGGGTATTAGAGCCTCTGACTCTCGCCTGTCAGTTGCTCTAGGAAGGACGGGGAGACACTGCAATTCTAGGAGAGCATCTGTCTACTAATTGCCCACGGCAACCTGGCAAGTCTGATGCCCTTGTCAGCCCTACTGTACAGAAGGTCAATAAAACTCTCTAGATATGGACCTAGACTTGTCCATCTCCTCAGATCTGCCCCCCCACCTTACTTTGTTTTCCCAGGGCTTAGTCTGATGCAACTGGTCACCAGATAGGCCATATCCCAGGCAAGCTGACAGACTGCATGCTTTATTTAGCCCATTCTTCCCTGAGACACCCCTTCTGCTGTGATACCTGCTGCGACTGAGGTTCAGGCTCTGGGCAGTGGCTGGTCCATCTCATAGGTATGCTATGTGCTCAGTAGGACAGGGTTCTGAACCTAGTTATACAGGCCACTGTGCTCTGTAGAGACATCAGAGCCAGCTCTTAAAAGGCCAAGGAGAGCTGGCCTACAGCCCAGGGGCCACATTCGTACTGGGACATATGCAGGTCCAGGCTGGGCTTGGGAGGTCTGGTCCATGTGATGGGTGACAGGAAGGGCTTGTCCCATGACCTGTGGTGTGGAGTGGTCTCCTTCCCGCCATGCTGGTGGGGTCGTGTGGAGCCTCCACAGACGAGGTCAGAGTCCCTTGTCCGTGTTTCTGGAATTCTCAGAACAGTTCTGAGGTTGTCAGTAATGACGTGCCAGCCTGGGGCTGCCCACACCCAGACTCCAAATCTGAGGACCCAGTATGTGAGCTTGTAGCCCCCACATGGAAACACAGCCCCGTCACCTGTGTGGGTCTGGGAGGATCCACCCGAGGGTGCAGGATGAATCCCACATAGCTTCTGGAGTTTCCTCCAGCTCCTAGCATCGCTGGTGGGGTCCAGAAAGGAGCTGGGGACGTCAGCAGCATGTGACTTCAAAACCACAAACTCAGAGAAACTAACTGAAGGGCTGGGGGATCAGCCAAGGCACCCAATGTCTACCCAGCAGGGGTCGTCCCCATCCCGGCTGGAGCGTCTGTTCCTACAGCTGGCTCCCGCCATCCGGTGCTGCTGCCCCGCAAGGCAATAACATTTCATGGCAGTTTTGCTTGTGTGCAGTCATAGCCCACTGGCTTTACGGAAACACCCTCAGAAACACTTCCCGGTAAGGAGAAGGAGAGCTGTTTCACAGGCACTTGGAGGAACACCTTGATGGTCTGAGTGAAAAGTGGAGAGCTCTGCCCTTAGCAAGCACCTTCCTGTTTCCAGTTGCTGACACAGGAGGTCCTGTTGCTACGGCAGAAACCCTCTTGCTTGGAATGTCTGTTGGTGTGGGTTTAAGGTTGCTGTTTGCTGGGTGGAGCATCTTTCTAGAGTGACCTTGATGGCCTCAGAGTAGAAAAGGTGGCATCCACCATTGTGTGAAAGGACACCTGGACTATGGCCAGGAGTCCTGAGCCGAGCCAGCTGTTCTCTTACCTGCTGCCTCATCCTAGTGCCGCTTCTGTCATTTGCGTCTGGACCAGAACTAGTGTCAGTGTGGGTGGGGAGGGTGGAGTGGGCTGAAGTAGAAGCAGAGTTCGTGGGTCAAATGAGGTCCATTTGCTCTTTGGTGCATCCCACCTCTCTGTAACTGGCCTGGAAACCCGAGACAGCTACACAGCTCAGAGCCGCAGACTCAATTGTGTCTGGGCTTGCAACAGCACTAATAGAGTCCACACCCTACCTGTCTCCAGGCGCGGCGGGACCTTGGTGCCAGCACTTGGCTTCCAGTGTGACTTTTCTCATCACTGGCAACTTCACATGTAGAGGCTCCCAGGCCTGCAAGGCATGGCTGGGCCCTGGGCCATCTCTGCCAGGCATTGTTCCCTCTGTGGGAAAACCCCAGCTCCTTGGTTGCCTGTGACACACCCTCTGCGTTTCCCTGCTCTTGTCCCAACCTTGGAATCGGGTCTGTAGGAAGTATCCCCAACCCTGGCCAACCACCTCTGCCTGGTCTCTGTGTCCAGCATAGTCTGCCAGGGAGCCAAGTGGAGATGGAGCCTGCGGGCCAAAGTAAGTCAGAGCCAAGAAGGTCATTCTCTGTGGGGAAACTGAGGCACAGAGGAAAACTGAAGATACCTGATAGCAGCCCAACAAGAAAGTTAGAGCTGAATTGGGTTCCTTGGTGGCTGAGTATGAAATGTGCTCTTGGGCCCCCAAGCTGTGGCCACGGTTCCCAGGGGCCTTCTGCCTCACTTAACCAATTGGGCACAGTCTGAAGAATGCTAGACATGGCTCCTGGAGATGTGCCACAGTGTCGTTTCTGTGAGAATCATTTTAATGCTCCCAAGAAGCTTGTGGTGTGGACGCTTCCACTGTACAGACGAAGTGATAGAGCAGACCAAGAACATGGTCTCCCAGCTGCCAGGAGCCGCTGGCTGCTGAGCCCATGACATATCCAGGACCAGGCATCCTACCAGAACTCCTGACCCATCTTCCCTGTGTGCACATGTTTGTGACACACATATTGTGCACACGTATAGACACCTCAGAAGCAGAGGCAGGAACACAACCCTCACTCTGCAGACCCAGGCTCAGAGTGCTGCCCCTGTGGTCACCGTCAGACCTCTCAGCAGTCCCACTGGTGACTCGGGGTTAGCGAAGTTTGTGCCCTCCCCTGCAGTGCCCTCAATCCCTGACTTCCAGAGTGACATTCTTGGCCTTCAGGCTCTAGGCCAGCCTGCCAGACCCCAGGGGAAGACACAGCTCTGCTCAGCTGTTTGACAGCACAGAGGAGTTGGTGTCAGTCAGCATGGGTGGGGCAGCTCATCTTCCTGGTGGCTCAGCCACCCAGGAAGAGCCAACCTTATCAGGGCCCAACTAGGCAGGTGGGCTAGAGTCACAGGTCACTTCCTACTCAAGGACAGTGTTGACAGCTACACAGCCATGAAGGGCTGCCATGGGGCCGCCCCTGTGACCTTGCTCTGTTGTACCTGCTGTGTCCAGACCCTAGCACAGGTTGGACAGATGTCTCTGGGAGATCCTGGAAAAGTGGCATCAGAAGCACTGGAATCTTCTGGCAAGTTCTACAGCCCAGGTTCCTACTGGTGTCAGGAACTGCTCCAAGGCTAAAGTGATGAGTGAAAGACACCGCCCCACACGAGACGGAGCTAATTTAATGGTTCATGTTGTCTAGTGGAAAAAATGGGGCTAACGTCTACATTCAAGAATAAGCTGGAAGCAGCCGGCCAGGTAACATTTGGGGAGAAGTGGTCCAGAAATTATGTTGGGAACCTGTGATCTAAGATCATCAAGCAAGAAGCGTTTTTGCTGTGACTGGGGAGTACAATGGGGGAAATGTGGCATGAATGGCCACCTCAGAGGTTTCAGGTGTGAAGGCTTCTGTGATAAACAGCCGGGTGCTGGTGGCAGCTCCACAGAAGCCTTTGAGACCAGGGGTGGGGGAGGGAGAAGGCCACCCTTGGATGCTTTGGGTTGAAAGTGCTGGGCAATACAGATTTATTTTTATTTGTTTGTTTTGTTTTTTGAGACAGGGTTTCTCTGTGTAGACCTGGCTATCCTGGCACTCGCTCTGGAGACCAGGCTGGCCTCGAACTCACAGAGATCTGCCTGCCTCTGCCTCCCAAGTGCTGGGATTAAAGGTGTGTGCCACCACTGCCTGGCTAGATTTTATTTTTAATCAGAGTTGGGAAAATGGGGCAGGGTGTGTCTTACCTGCTTGTAAGGATCACTGTGGCTGCTGGGTGGAAAACACATCTGGAGACTACTGCCTAACTCTAGAAGACATCGGTCAAGCCCGGAGACATGTTAAAGGGATGTTCACAGGGTGCGGGGAGGGAGAATATGGACAGAGCAGACCATGGTCCTGATGTGGGCAGCAGTGCTGTATTGCAGTTAAGCGGGTGTGGACATGTCAGGTGTGGGATGGACAGTCCACACAGGTGCTGTGTGGCCTAGTGTGGTGCTAGCACAGAGATCAGAGCAAGAAACAAATAGAAAAGGAAAGCGAATGGCTGCACAGAATGCCTGACTCTGGCAGAAAGACAGACATCTCCCAAGACTTGGAGTGGGAGTAGGGTCAGGCTTGAGAGGCGTGGGGTGGGGGAATAGAACAGAGAAAAGATAAGAAAGCAAAACGAACACAGTGGTGCAATGCTCACCCAGTCAGCATCCTCCCGATACAGAGAATAAAAGGACAACTCACACAGAAATGATGTGATGTTGAAAGGCACGGAAAGGGCTGGAGAGATGGCTGGGCAGTTAAGAGCACTGGGTGCTCTTCCAGAGGATCAGGGTGAGACTTCCAGCAGCCACTTGATGGCTCACAACCTTCTATTAGATCCAGTTCCGGGGATCTGACTCCCAGTTCTGGCCTGCATGGGCACCAGGTATCTGTGTGGTGCATTGACATACATGCAGGCAAAATACCCCCACAAGCAAAATTAATTTTTCAAAACTCGGAGTGAAATGTCCCACAGTATAGTGTGACAGCAGGTGCTGGGGACAGACCCAGGGTCTGCTGGGAAAGAGATGCAGACACACACTCTTGGACCAGGTGCGGTCCCAGTCAGAGCAGGGGAATCCACATTTTAGATTCTTTGCCCAATAGCCATGTGTTAAGAGTGATAGCATGTCTCATGGAAAGATTGAACTAGCCAGAGATACCCGCCAGGGCACTCAGAATAGAACAAAACTGCCATTTATGTTCAGTCACAGAAAACATCTTCCAAAATACTCAGGACACCAGGGACTGCTCTCTACCCAAGCAAAACAGAGCAAGTTTCAGCCAGTGCCTGCGTGAACAAGGAAATTAGGGGCACAGGCTGCTTAGGGCCAAGTCCAAGGAGAAGTGATAGAGGCCAGAGCTGCAGTGTGATGCCATCACTGGGGAGTGACATTGTCCCCCACTGAGGCCTTCTGCCAGTCCCACCCACCAGTGCCATCCATTCTTCCTCCCATCTAAGTGTTCCCTCCCCTGGGTTCCTCCGGCTTCTTTAGGCAACAGGGCAGCAGAGGGATCTGTGAGTTCCACTGTGGGTTCAGGGAGCCATGTCCATTCTTGGTCTCTTGTAGGTAGAGCCTAAAGTAGTGTCCCGCCTGAGTTTCCCATAAGGCTAGATAGATAGGGGCTGTCTCTCCTCCCACTGCCTCTCCCCAGAGGAGTATTCTCATGGAATTCCTGGCATCACACCCTTGGCTAAGCATCTGCCTTGAAGAACCAGGTCTCACATCTAAGACTCAATGTCTCTCTCAAGTGGCATCCATGAGCAGAGTCAGCATGGAGAGCGGGTGCCCAGCACTCCGGCAGCCTGGCAGAGGCAGATTCCACCAAAGGCCTACAGAGTACTGTGGTGGTGAGACATACTTGCTCCAGCAGGTCGGTGGAGCCCCCAGCACAGCAAGGCTGGTGGGATGGAGTGATGCTGTAAATGACACAGGACAAAGATCCAGTGCCTGCATGACCTCCACCCTCCAGTCCTCCTGCCAGTCACTGGCTCACTGTCTAATCAAGGTCTTTGCTTGCTATTGTCCCCATTCTGCTGTGGGCCCCTCTGCGCATCTCCCAAGCAAAGAGGAGCGGGTTGAGGCCTCGCCTCGTGGGCCACAGTGTGGTCCATCACATGCCAGCCTGCCTTCCAACCTCAGCAGTCACAGAGCCACCCATTATCCAAGAACTTGGTCTGGAGGTAATTAACTGTGACGACCTGAAAGTCACAGTACTGGTGGCTGTAAGGGTTTCCTTGGGAGAAGTTGCCACCCACAAATGTCACCATGGGATAAATGTCATTCATAGGCACAGACACAAAGCAAGTCACCGGAGATCTACAGCAGGAAATCCTCCACTTGGCAGTTTTTTGAGGGCGTTTGGATTCACTATAGAGCGAGGCAGAGCTCGAAGGCTAAAAATAGTCTACTCAGGCGGTTGGGCGAGCACCTGACATCTCACAACCCATCAGTGTGCTCCCAACATACCAGGTAGCCACAGGGCCACCCTTTGGGGGGCTCTGCCCAGGTACTCACAGTGGCTCCATGCAGAGGAAGCAAGTTGGGGCCACACTTCAGAGAGAAGAGGGAAAGGAAGCAGAATCACTGCCTGTGGTCTGGACGAATGTGAGCCCCAGTGTTCAGTTGTGGAGTCAGGCCCTCACTACACAGTCAGCTAAGGTCGTTAGACTATACCGAGTCTAATCGGGACCTTGGGGTACAGAGCTGGGGCAGGCAAGTGGTGTGGGGGAAGCCAGTGTCTCAGCATGGCAGTGGACTGGGGACAAAGATGAGGACTGCTTACCTGCAGCGTCATGGGAGAGGCCAAGGCAGAACAGGCAGGTGGGGACGACAGAGCAATGCCAGGCATCAAAGATTTCAGGGGGTGGATGATTGAGGGGGCCCCCGGAGCAGTTCTGAGTTCCCGAGAAGAAAGGAAAGGACAAGACCTAGGCATAGCCTGGGCCACACACCAGAGAGTCATGTGTGTTGCCGGGAAGGGGTTCAGTTTTGTTTTTCTATAGGTACAAAGACTTGAGTGCCTCTCTGATTGACTTGAGATTCAAAGGCAGAAGAGAAAGGGGTGGGGGTTACAGATGCAGCAGCCACGGGGTATGGAGCAGAGCCTCCTAGCTCTGCTCAGTCACACGGGGAGGGAGGGCAGAATGAGGTCACGCTTGGAATCAGAGTCTGGATCATGAGCTGTCTACAAGAGACACTTTCATAAATTCTGATACGTGGCCGAAGAACAAAGGATGGATATAAATGCAGGCGAAATGACCAGAGAAGTGACGAAGCTAATCTCGGTCAAAATGACTCACAGCACAAATCACGTATGTTAATAGAGGCATGAGACCCAGCACAGCTGTGACAAGCTTAAACCTGTATGTGCTCAGTCTGCCACAAATGCACGCAGAGAAACTGTTAGCTGCATAAGGGAGCCCACCGGACCTAGTTGTGACAGTATTCAACAAAGGGTTGTTGATACGAGGGGAGACGTGTGTAAAAGTAAGAAGGGCGTTGGGCGGGGTCCCTATTGTTCAGAATGGAGAGCCCATGGGAGCTTATAGGCCACATTTTATCTCTAATTTGAAATGCTGCCTGCTTCCCCATAAATCCAAGGAACAAATAAAAAGTCACTTGATCTCACTCATCAGGGACATGCAATTTTTAAAGAAAAAATGAGCACCACTGCCAGATTAGCAACAGGAAGAGTGTCCTAATTACCAAACATGGTGACAGAGTGGAGGGTGCAGAATCCAGGACTGGCATTCTGTAGGAGCCAGTGTCTTGTTGTGAACACTGACCACTGAGCCACTGCAACTGTGCCATCCTGTAGTAGAGGACCCAGTCCCTGTCCCTTGGGTTCTCCTTTCTCTCTCTTCCTATGACCATCAGTGGCCCCAGAAAGAGGGCTGAGTCCTCAAGTGTCCTGGAAAGACATAGCATGGATGTCGAGCCTGCCACAGAGACATGAAGTAGGCTAATGAGTGTCCTGCTGTCATGACTTGGAGTTCAGGGGAGCACTCCATACCCCGCCTCTGTGACCCGTACAGAGGACACTTTAGTCATCCCTATATGACTTTCAGTGATTAACGTGTGGGCATGCAAACTCCCTCTGAGCCTTTGGCTTCCTTTGAGCAGTAGAAGCTCCTGGTGAGAGCCAAGGAAAAGATAAGCAGGTTAGACTAAGGGCCAGGGGCCTCGGAGGCCAGCCAAGCGATACCTGAGAGGAGAGTGTGTTCTGCCAGCATCTCTTCATGGTCCTGCCTAGCGCTCTAGACTCAGGACCAGAGCAGACAGGAGGGGAGAGTTCTCAGTGTAGCTCAGCCTGTGGGCAGGATCAGCAGAGTAACACAAGTTGGCAGCAGGTTCCTTGGGCTCTCAGCTGCACAGTGGGGAAGACCCCCAAAGCCCCAGACCTCTCAAGAGCAGTGGAGGGTCCTGACTCCTATCCTTGCTGAAAAGACCAGGGTGCCACTGCAGGCCCTGGAAGCCACTCAGGCTCGCATCTGAACTTCTATGGAGCCACTCCGCATAACCCTTCTTGGACCTGGTGGCCACCCTGTTCTTGAACCATCAGAGGTGGGGGGGGGCTCATTTCCTGGCAGAGATGAAGTTGCATCCAGTTTCCAATGACAACTATGCCAGAATGCCAAGAGACACACAGCTGGGGCCAGAAGGGAAACAGCAAGAGAACAGGAGCAGCGGTGACTTTCATGCAGAACTCTTACAAAAGGACCCTAAAATAGCCAGCAAGGAAACAGAGGCAGAGATGAGAATAAACATGGAGGGAGAAGCATTTACCAAAGAAACTGAATCTATAAAAAGAGCTAAATGAAATTCCAAATTTCTAAAATAGAAAACCAAGGGTGTGGGCATGGCAGAGCATACCCCTGCAATCCCAGCATGGCGGTGGTGGAGTTCAAAGCCAGCTTGAGCTACATAGTGAGGCCTTGTCACAAAAGACAGAGAAGGAAAGAAGGAGGGAGGGAGAAGGAAACCGGTAAATAGATTTAACAACATTGAGTTTTTAATTTTTTTGACACACACAAAGTATACATATTAATAGAGTATCATGTGATCATGGTGTACATTGTGTGATGTTCAAACCTGAATAAACACTTTTATCTCCTTAAAAGGTCATTGCTTCTTTGTGGAAGAAACATTCACAACCCTTCGCTCCAGTTTTGGGGACACACACAGGATATTGTTGCTATGTGCTGTCTGCACCACACCACCCCAGAACTTATTGTTCTGTCTAACTGTGACTTAAGCACCTACTGGTCAACCTCTGCCCTCCCCCAGACACCCCACCCCACTCTCCAGCCTCCGGGAACTCCTCTAAATTTCTGTGACATCATGAGATGGACTTTTAAGCATTCCTTATGGGTGAGGTTACGCGGGCTTGTCTCTTAGTGTGCCCTTATTCCACTTAACATAATGACCTAGAGTTCTAGCCCCGTTGCACAGGTGACAGGATCACACCCTTTCTCTGTGGCTGAGTAGTGTCCCATCATAATACTCCGTTTTCCCTGCCTGTTTATGAGCTGATGGACAGTTGGGAGATCTTTCCATTTCTAGGCTATTGTGATATGGGGGTGCATGTGTCTGATGTGTGGGTTTCCTCTGTACACACAGCTGCTGTATGACTGTTGGATCCTGTGGGGTGCTGCTGGTGGTCTTTCTAGTAACCTCCGCGCTGTTTTCTGTCTTGGCTGTGTTAACTCACACTCCCGCCCACAGTGTGCAAGCACTCTCCTTTCCCCGAGTCTTTGCTGTCACTTGTCCCTTTTTGTCTTCCTGATGACAGCAATTCTACCATGTGTGAGGGGCTAGCTCCTTGTAGTTTTGGTATCTGTTTGCCTAATACTGAAGGTGTTTTTTATCCAGGTACCTATTGGTCTTCCATTTGGGAACCTTGCCCATTTCCAAATTGGATTTTATTTGATTCCTTGCATGTTCTGGGTACTGACCCTCTTGGCATTTTGTCTCCATTTGCAGGATGGTCATTTCATGCTGTGTTCTTTGTGGTGCAGGAGCTTTTTAGCTTGACATAATCCCATTTGTCTATTTTCTATTTTATTTTCTTTGCTTTTGGCGTCCTCATCAAAGAGACTTCGCCTGAACTAATATCTTGAAGTTTTTCCTTTACGTTTCCTCCTAGTAATTCGACAGTTTCAGACAAGGATGGGTCAGCACATACCACTCAATAAATCCAGGGTAACCCATCTGCAGGATGGAGAATAACCCCACATGATGGCCTCGACAGATATAAGGGACGAATTTGATGAGATTCAGCATCAGAACAAAGTAGGCAGAGTAGAGATGAGCCCGGGGACAATAAAAGCTGGCCCCAGCGAGCCTCTGCCTGCTGTCACGCTGAAGCGCAGGAGCTTAGAAGGTTCTGTCTGAGAGCTTGAACCTGACAAGGACTCCAGCATCACCACTCTTACTCAGTGTGACAAGGAACCTTCAGTGGGGACAGACAGGAATGAAGAGACCCAAGCCAGAAAGGAAAAAAGTAGCAATGTTAGTCCTTGCAGAAGACATGATCTAACCTACGGAATCCCGTGAAGACACGACTCAAAATGATTACAACTAAAATAATCTGGCAAAACCACAGGGTGCAGAACCAACAAGCAAAAGTCAGTGGCTCTTCCATCTGCCAACAGTGAACCAGCTCAAAGAGAAGTCGCTGAAGTCAAAACTGTTTTTAATTGCCGTATCAGTAATAAAGCAATTAAGAATAAGTTAATTAAAGATCTTTACAACAAAAGGCATAAAGTGTGTGGAATAGCACATGGGGGAAAGGGAACTACCCCATTTTCAGCGTCGCTAAAATGACCACATGATCCGAAGTGATCTACAAATTCAGTGCAACAATTCCCATATGTCCATGGGATTCTTCACAGAACTAGGAAAAACAACCCCCAATGTGTATGGACCCATCACAACCACAGAACCCACAGAAACCTCAAACAACTCCCCCAGAAAGCACAAAGTCATTTCAACAAAAAGACTGGAGCGGGAAGCATTGCACTGGACTTTAGGATATGGTACAAAGCTTTAGCCGTCGAACAGCATGATAGTAGCTTGAAAAAAAGAGACGCAAACATTGGAACGGATCAGACAGCGTAGAAGGAATGCATATATCTACCACCAATTGGTGTTCAATAACTGTGCTAAGGTTGGTGGCAGGTAGGCTTTTCAGCAGATGCTGCTGGGGAAGTTGGATGTTTGTGGGCAAAAGAATGAAGTCAGACCCAAATCTCACCAGCCACAGAGATCATCCCCAAATGGATTAAAGACTTAACTGTGGGACCTGAGCAAACAGCATTTTAGATGCAGTGGCGCTGTGGACTAAGACTGGAGGATAAGTGAACAAAAGGTGTCAAACAAAACCCCACAGAGGAGCAGAGTGGCTTACCGAGAACCACCCTGCTGCGTGGGCAGGTGTAGCTGCATCCCAGGAAAGGGGAGAGAGGGGAGAAAGTGGCAAAGCCACGCTTGAGGAATAACCATTAAGAACTTCCAAAACCAAGAGAAGGCATGGCTTGCAGATGTGGGAAGGACTGCAAGCCCAAGCAGGATCAAAACAAAGGAAACCACACCCAGACACCTTCTGGAAAAACCCACTGGAAACAAAAAGAAAGCCCTGTAGGGTGAACTTAGGGAAGAGTGCTTGCCTTGTGATGAGCCCTGGGTGTGAACCCCCACATGGGGGCGGGGGACTGTAAAAAAGTCCTGGGAGGTGGGAGCAGAGGGGGGGGATGATACATCATTATCTTTCAAAAGCAAAAACAAGACTGGAAGCTGCAAGCTTGTGGGGTGACAGTCTAAAGTGCTGAAATAAAACAGCTTGCCTGTCTGGATTCCCCATCAGCGGAGACCCTCCAGGCGAAGCAGCGCTTGGGAAGTCATCACCACAAATTCACCACCACAGGCTCACACTCACGAAATCCTAAAAGCGGTTCTTCCAAGGGAAGACGATAATCGCCAGCAGAAACAGGAGGTGTCAGGAGGAATGAAGGGGAACGGGAGGGCACATCCGTCAATTGAGACAGGCATTGCACTTGTGTGTCCCACAACAATGGGGAAGGCTGGCGGGGCCAATCTGTTACACTTAAGTGCAATGAGGCCATGGGGAAGGAGGGCGCGGAGCGATGGAGTTAACCATTGGGACGCTCTGGAAGCTTTGGAAACTGGCCAGGTCTGTATCCACATTGAGCTGCCACCTATTAGGCAAGGGTGAGTGTTGAGAGACCCGGGTTAACAGCCCCAAATCGTGAAAGTGTTAGAGCTAGCAAGTTAGGACAGGGAAAGTGGGATAGCAAAAGGATTTCATTAATCTCAAAGAAGCCAGGAAACGAGGGAAACCAAACAAGAATCAGGTGAGTCAAAGGGAAAGCAGATGTGAGGTGACAGCTAAGACTAAAACCTTCAGGAATAACGCTGCCTGGAGCCGGCCCAGGGCCCGGGAGAAGGCTAGTAAAGTCGGACAGAATGTGAGAAATAAAAGCCAAGTGTGAGGCACTTAAAGAGACGCTCCTTGAGTTGAAACTCATCAAAAGAGGCTGCAGGAAGAGGGAAAAGCGATGAGGGGCTGGTGGGATGTAACCACAAAGCCGCCGGAGCCGGTGACAATGTCAGCGGAGGTGAGGTGGGTGGGCACAGGTGTATGCCAAACAGCCAGGACTTTGAGAGGGCCGTTACAGTCCCAAGTGAGCACCAACTCAAGAAGTACATGGAACAGAACCCTACAAGACTGAGAGAAGGGAGAAGCACCCCTGCCACAGACACACACCACACACACACCACACATACACACACACACTACATACACACCACACACAACACACACACACACACTCACACACTACATATACACCACACACACACACCACACACTACATACACACACACACTCACACACACATACACACACTACATACACACCACACACAACACACACACACTACATACACACACACTACATACACCACACACACACACACACACACACACACATGCAAACACACACTACATACACCACACACACACACACACACACACATGCAAACACACACTACATACACACCACACACACACACACCACACACACACACTCACACACACACACACACTACATATACACCACACACACACACCACACATACACACACACCACACACACACACTCACACACACATACACACACTACATACACACCACACATATACACACACCACACACACATACTACATACACACCACACATATACACACACCACACACACACACACACACTACATACACACCACACATATACACACACCACACACACACACTACATACACACCACACATATACACACACCACACACACACACACACACTACATACACACCACACATATACACACACCACACACACACACCACACACAACACACACACATACACACACCACACACACACACCACACACACACCATACACACACCACACACATACACCACACACACACCACACACACACACACCACATACACACATACACACACACTACACACACACACACATACACACACACCACACACACACACACACATACACACACACCACACACACACACAAACACAGAGACTAGCTTGCCTCTCTGGCTGATTTCATAAGCAAACAAGTCGGTGAGGAGTAGAATGTGGACTGTCACAGCTGACAGCCTGACCTAATTGACAAGTGATACAGACCACTGCACCCGGCTCAGAGGCGCTCATTTCCTTTCAGCAGGTGGGAGGTCGCCAGAGTGGCCAGGTGCCACCTCAGGAAGCCAGTCCCCCAGCCCCGATGGTTGCCGTGGCTCACAATGTGGTCTCTGGCGATCACAGAATCAAGCTAAATACGGTAACATAAACATGACTAGAAGAGGCCTGGCGGCTTGGAGGTTACGCCTGATACCTGTGAATTAAGTCACATGAGAGAAAGCAGAGGGATTGGAAAACTCAGGTCTGATTGGTCGTGTGTCAGGACTGAGAGGCACAGCTACAGCTACAGGAGTGCTAATAGGGAAAGTTATGTCTGGGAATGGTAATGTCTGCATCAGAGAGGCTGGGCGCCAACGATCTAAGCCCCTTTGACGCTGGTGAGAGTGGACAGAAGCTCAAACGATGAGAGAAGAGCAGGAGTCAGTGAGGTAGAGGCGAGCATGCGTGAGGAAATCCCGCCGCCAGGCTTTTGCTTCCTTAAAAGGGTCCATAAACTATCTGTGTCTCTAACCAAAGGGAAAAAGGAAAGAGTACAGATGAATGATCTCAGAGATTTTTTTTTTCTTTTACAAAGGCGTTAGGATGATGAGGACATGCTTCATAACTTTAATAAATTTGGTAACTTGAACAGGCAGATTCCCCCCTCTGCCTAAAGACACGGCTTATCAAAATTGACAGACAATACTTAATATTATTACTTTAATGTTTTTTTAAATAGTGTCTGTTATTAAAATGGTTCCCACCAAGAGAACTGAAATCTTGGTTATATCAGTGTGTTGCCCCCGATAGTTAATGAATGTTTTATGTAAACGCCCCTGGAGCAAGAGAGAAGTGCAGAGATCCGAGTTCACCCTGTGAGGCCAGCTCCGCCCCAGTGCTCAGCTGCCCACAGACACTGGCAGCGAGGAGAATGAATAGCCCTCCTTCTCGAGTGCACACGGGGAAGTGTGGCAGGCAGAGCCCCGTTGTACATAAATGTAACGATGCACAGGCCGTGAAGCGTTAGCCTATGAACACAGCTGATCAACGGGGTTCAAACCCCAGTATATAAGACACACCTCACGAGGTCACCTCCACAAATGCAGGATTGAACACATTGGGGGAGAAATGCCTTTGATCCTACTTAAAATGTTGTAAAATGGAGGCCAGGGAGGTGGCTGAGCTGGTAAACCGCTTGCCTTGCAAGTACGAGGATCTGAATCTGATCCTAAAAATCCACATAAGAAAGTCAGGCGTGGGTGGTGCACCCTCGCAGTCCCAGCACCAGGGAAGCAGAGACAGGCAGATCCCTAGGTTCTGTGGACAAACAGCTTAGCCTACTTTGCAAGCTTCAGGCAAGTGAGACACTGTGTCTCTATGAAAAAAGTTGACAAAGCATCCTTCAGACAACACCCGAAGTTGTTCTCTGGTCTCCACATGCATGTACACACATGTACACATGAGTACACACACACACACACACACACACACACACACACACACACACACACACCAATGAAGATTCACTAAATGATGAAAAGACACTGAAAACACAGAGCAGCCTGATTAGGAAGAGGACAGGGCGTGCATGGTTCATATTTACTTCCATTCACTAGTGTGGTTTTCAGTAAGCACCGTCAGGCCCAAACAGCACGTGATCACATGGGAACGAAGCCATGGAATAGCTGTTATGGAGGCACCGCACCGAGTCCCTGGAAAAGCCACGGCATGACTTGGCCTCGACAGCCAGAAGCACATTCGGCAGCAACAGCACCTGCAGCTTTAGGCCTCATGATGACAACTGGGAAACGAACAATTTAAAGCCACTGGTTGCAAAAGCATTAAAAATACGAACACCCAGGAATAAGCGTGGGAGAAAGTGGGGGCAGGCTCTACACTGACAGAGACAAAGGCATCAAAACGGACTCTGTGGCGTGGTGAGAGTTCAGGTGGACCACTCGCCATCCAGGAAACAGCGAGAAGGACGCTTGCACCCACATGCTCACCTGAACAGAGGCAAGGGCAGGAGTCTCCTGCAGGGGTGTGGTAGTTAATCTCGACTGACACCTTGACAGGGTTAGAATCACAGACAACAAAGCTCTAGGCAAGTCTGTGAGGAGGTTTCCAGAAAGGTTTAACTGGGGGAGGGGACCCATCCTGGTTGTGGCTGGCACCACCTAAGGGTTGGAAAAAGTGAGCTGAGCGCCAGCGTTCATCCCTCTCTGCTTCCTGACTGGGTTAGTATGAGCGGCTGCCTCAAGCCCTGCTGCCCTGCCTAACTTGCCGTGATGGTCTGCACCCTTAAACCGGGAGCCATAACAAACCCACCCTTCCTTCCTTACACTGCTTTTGTCAGGATTTTGTCACAGCATCTAGGGAAGTAGGAGATGGTGACTTTTCCCACAAAGCTGCTTCATCAGTGAACCATTCATCTTGTAAGGTAAGTGTTGGCTCTAACCTCTGACCTTATGAAAATCAATTCCAGGCCTGGTCTCTCAGTCCAGACTAGTGTCCCCCTAGTTTGTTGTGGTAGCCACTTTCAACATTTCCTTCTAGTCTGTCCCCATTCCTTTGTGACTCTCTGTTGACTTGAAGAACTCTTCTCTACCAGGGACCCGACAGCCATCACACTTATCTAGGACCCAGACTGGGAAACCAGCAACCTGAGAATGAACACCCACCCACAAAGATGAGACCAGATAGCTACACCAAGAAACACCCCAAATATCGTAACTCCAGATGCCTAGATGGCAAGAAAGCAGAAACATGACCAACCAAGATAATATGTCTCTTTCAAAAGTGAGAAACCAACCCCACTGCAATGGGCGCTGAGAAAAGCCACTGGCCAAAGCACAAGCCAAGGACTTGAAAACAGCAATTGTGGATCTGTCCAAGGACATTAAGGAAGATATGAATAACTGAAGACTGAGAAAACAAAACAGTCAAATAAAATAATTCAAGACAGTAAAGTAGAAATTAACAAAGAAATGGAATCACTAAAGAAGACCAAAACTGAAAAAATAAATCTGGAAATGAAAAATTCAGGTTGTGAAGCCAGAGGTAACCCTCACTAACAGATGAAAGGACATGGAAACCAGAATGTAAGGTGTTGAGAACAAGGTAGAAGAAACGGAGAATTAAGTCAAAGAAAATGTTAAATTAAAAAAAATCCAAGTACAAAATATCCAAGAAATTTGGGACACTGTGACAAGACCAAACTACAAATAAAAGGTACAGAGTAAGGAAAGTCAGGAGAAGAAATCCAAGTTAAAGGCAACATATTTTTATCAAAATTATAGATGAAAATTTCCCCAATCTAAAGAAGGAGGTGCCTATTAAGGTACAAGAAGCATACAGAATACCAAATAGACAGGACAAGAAAGGAAATTCCCCAGTGACACATAACAATCAAAACACTAAATACATAAAACAAAAAGGATATTAAAGGCTGCAAGGGGAAAAGACCAAGTCACTCGTTATAATAACACTCAACTCTCAACAGAAACTCTAAAAGCTAGAGGGTCTGTATGGATGTTCTATACGCTCTGCAAGACCACGAGTGCCAAGCAAGCAATTGTTCATAATAGAGGGAGAAAGGAAAACATTTCATGATTAAAAATAAATGTAAGCCATTTCTATCTGCCAATCAAGCTTTACAAGAGGCACTAGCAGAGAACTTCAGCCTGGAGAGAAGGTTAGCTACACACAAGAAGACACAAGTGATTGATAATTCCAGAACAGTTAGTCAAAAGAGGAGGTGGGGTGTAAGCCCAAACCCTAAGAGAAAAATAATGGAAATTAATAAACACTGCTCATTAATAACTCTCATTATTAATGGTCTCAATTCCCAATAGAATGCATAGACTAAAACAGGATCCATCACACCTCACCATCAAGAACAGATATCACCATAGTATACAAGGATGGAAAAAAAAACTATTCCAAGCAAATGAACCCAAGAAGCAATATCTAACAGGATAGATTTCAAAGCAAAACTAATCAGAAAGAGATAGGGAGGACACCGTATACTCATCAAAGGAAAAATCCACCAAGAGGATATTACAGTTCTAAACATTTATGCACCAAACACAAGTGTATCCAAGTTCATAGCAGGGATCCCACTACAGCCAAAATTACATATTGACCCTGAGACTTCAATACCCCACTCTCATCACTAGACAGGTCATCCAGACAAAAAATAAGCAGAGAGTTAAATAATGCCGTAAATCAAATGAACCTAACATATCTACAGAAGAACATTCCACCACCCAGACACTAAAGAATAACATCAAGAGAGCAAATAGCCAATTAAAAATACGGTGCAGATCTAAACAGCGAGTTTGCAGAAGGTAAAACACAATTGGCTAAGAAAGACCTTTAAAATGTTCAGCGTCCTTAGCCATCAGGGAAATCGTGCTGGCGAGGCTGCAGGGCAAGGACAACACTTATTTATTGCTGGTGGGAGTGCAAACTGGTACAGCGAGGATCTATCTGCATCAGTGTATACCACTCTTGGGCATCTACCCACAGGACCCGTCATGCTACTACAGAGACACCGCCTCATCCAAGTCCACTGCTGCTCTATTCATAATAGCCAGAAATTGAAAGCAGCCTAAACGTCCATCAACAGATGGATGGGTAATGAAAATGTGGTACATTTCCACAATGGGATATTATTCAAACGTTAATAAAAATGACATTATGAAATCTTCAGGTGACTGGATGGAGCTAGAAACAATCATCCTGAGTAAGGTAACCCAGACCCCAAAGGATAAATACGATTATTTTCTCTTCTATGTGGATGTTAGCTTTATATACGTGTGTTGCAAAAAGAATAACCACAGAGAGGTTAGGTAACTAGTAAGGTACAAGGGGAGAGAAGGGGACCTTCCAGGGAAGGTGGGGGGCCAGAATGTGGTACTATAGCCACATAAAAGGTGTCTTAGTCAGTGTTCTGTTGCTGTGAAGTGACACCATGACTAACCGTGGCAACTCTCACAGAGGTTTAGTCCATTGCCATCATGGTGGGAAGCATGGCGGCACGCAGGCAGACATGGTGCTGGAGAACGAACTGAGGGTTGTATGTCTAGATCCACAGGCAGCAGAAAGAGACTGTGTGTCACACTTGGCACAGCTTGAGCATAGGAGGCCTCAAAGCCCGCCCCCACAGTGACACACTTCGTCCAACTGAGGAACCTGCCTGACTCCATTTTGAAAGCAAGAGTCATTATGCTGTACTGTTAAAAATAAGTTTCTATTTAGTGTAAGAGTTGAGTTGCTCTTTCTTTCCTGGAACCTGACCTTCCCCATTCCATGACCTTGATTTGTTTTTGAGACTACCCTGGCCTTCCCTAGCCCTCCCTGACCCCTCCCTAATCACACGGTAACATGATGTTGTCTTTAAAGATGTTTTTCATTTCCTTATTGCCCCATTCCCTCTCTTCTGTAAAACTACTTGTGATTTTACTCCTTAAAAGGGGCCCAAGAGATGGATTTGGGGCTGCTCTCTATAATCCAATTTAAGAGGCAGTCGCTGGCCAGCTCTTGGGTGTACCCCAAATTTGGGTGCAAATCAAATTTGGCTCAAATTGTGGTAGTAGTTTTATTCTTGCCATTAACACAAGACCACATCTCCTAACAGTGCCACTCCCTATAGGCCAAGCATTTAAACATGTGAGTCTGTGGGGGCCGTTCCTGTTCAACCCACCATGATCAGCATGGCAGAAAGTGTGGTGGTGAGAGTTCTACTTCTGGATCAGCAGGCAGCAGGGAGAGAGAGAGAGAGAGAGAGAGAGAGAGAGAGAGAGAGAGAGAGAGAGAGAGCTGGACCCCAAAACCCAACCCCAGGGACCCACTTCCTCTAACTGGCCACACCCAACAAGGCCACACCTCCCAATCCCTATCAAGTAGTGCCACCCCCTAATGACCAAGCATTCGAATCTATGAGCCTGTGAGGGCCATTCTGATTCAAAGGACCAGAAAAGAGAAAGTAGAGTAGGAGGAGTAGCTGGGGAGAGGCTGGGAGAGCAGGATAAAGAGGGAATATGTGGAGGGCTAACACCAAAAGCCTTTTGTATGCAAACCTACACTGTAGAAGCTTCCTAAAATGTATGTATAGCTCAGAGGATTGTAAATGGAATCACCACATAGTAGGGCAGACAATTCGCTAACTAGACATCGTGTGCCACCAAGTAAAACTTCCAGTGCCAGGAAGGGTTATATCTTGTTGAGTTATTGGCCAGAGGTGTTCCATAGTGTCATCCCCCACCCCCCACAAACATCACAGGCCATTGACAAGGCTATTGGCAATCCTGTACAACTTGATGGCTATGCTCTGTTGCTGAAGACACAAGTTAACTTATGTCAACACACAGAGAAACGAAGGTAGTGCTCAGCTGGGAGCTTCCCCTCTACTGACTAGGGTTCACGGTGCTGGAAAGTACTATACACACTACCAAAGGAGAAAAGTAATCACGAATACCACACAGCTACTACCCGAGACCTACAACAGTGGCCTGCCTGCAAAATACCCTGGTGCAATGTTGGCACAGATGTGATGAGAGTCACCAAGCTCTTTGTAAGCATTGGACTTAAGGCCCATTTCATGAGGTGGAGCCCACACCTGACTCTGTTAACAAGAACAAGAACCAAAGTGGCCTAAGACTAGACAGGCCATGGACCCAGCGGTAAACTTAGTATGATTATTCTACTAAGGAAACATAGCAGTAAAACAACTCCCAATGACATTCTGCTATGTCTGTGGGCCAGTGCCTCCCTCAGCCGTCATCAGAGAAGCTGCTTGCGGTAGATGGTAATCAACACAGAGACCCACAACTGGGCCACATCTAGAGGGTGAGAGACTTGGGCCTCTCAGCCATAAATAGAATGTCTTTATCAAACCCTCTCAAGACTCAGGGATCTATGTAGACGAGGCGGCGAGAAGACGGTAAGAGCAGAAGTGGTGAATGACTCCAAAAAAACATCTTCCACACACAAAAGGACGGATGTGCCTTCCACACACCACACACAAGACCTGTGCAGGTTCCACCCATACAAAAATCTCAGCACTGAAACGGGGATGTGGACACAAAGTCCCCTCCTAACCAAGATGCTATTTAGATGAATGTGTCCTGAGAAAGGGGAATCAGTTTTCTCCAAAGCAGTGTTACTGGGTCTATTGACCACACTCCAAGGCTGGCCTCAGGTCTAGGAAGTCGGCCAATACAAAACAGGCTCTGGGAGTGTGTGTGTGTGTGTGTGTGTGTGTGTGTGTGTGTGTGTGTGCGCGCGCGCGCACTTTTTGTTTAGTTTTGCTAATTTTTTATCTTACTGATTTTCTTTTTGTCTTAGTTTGTCTGTTTCAGTTTTCATTTTGTTGTTGTTGTTGTTGCTATTGTTTTTCCTGTTTGGAGTTTTGTTTTTCTTTAAAGAGAAAGAACATGGAGTTGAAGGAGTAATAAGTTGGGGAGGTTTCTGGAAGGAGTTTGGGGAGGAGGGAGAGCATGATCAAAATGTATTCTATAAAAATTTTTAGAATTAAAATTTAAAAAATTAATTCTAGATGAATAGACATACAAGCAAAGACAAAATTAGAGAAAAAGCGTAATGCTTTGATGTGACCTAAAATAGGCCAATACTTACTGGATGAAAAATGCAAGAACATTAACCACTAAGATCCAACAATGTTAAAATTAACATTCCTGATCATGTAAAGACTTCATGAAGTATGGAGAAGCAAGCAGAATAGAGTGCTGGCCGTTTGCAACACAGATTTGACTTAGCACTTAAGTTCAGAAGGCATCAGAACTCCTACAGGTCAACCAGAGGGCAGATAACCTAGAGAAAGTGAGGAACGACTTAAAAAGACATCACAGAGAAGAGGGTGTGTGTCTTGGTTAGAGTTACCATTGCTGTAATGAAACACCATGACCAAAAGAAAACTGGGGAGGAAAGGGTTTACATGACTTACTACATTACTGTTCATCACAGGGTGGGAACCTGGAGGTAGGAGCTGATGTTAGAGGCCATGGAAGGGCGCTGCTTACTGGCTTGATCCTCATGGCTTGCTCAGCCTGCTTTCTTATAACACCCAGGACAACCAGGGATGGCCCCACCCACAATGTGCTGGGCCCTGCTCTATCAATTACTAATTTAAAAAAATGTCCTACATGTTTCTGTACAGCCCAGTTTTATGGAGGCATTTTCTCAGTCGAGGCTCCCTCCTCTCCAGTGACTCTAGCTTGTGTCAAGTTGACATAACATTAGCCAGCATAGTGTCCTAGTGACCAATAAATGCAAGAAAAGGTTGCTTATGCCATCAGAGTTAAGGAAAAGCAGATCACTGAAACATGCACACAGAAGGCAATCTTAGCAAAATAGCCATTAGAATGGCCAAATGCAGCACAGTGTTGGCTGGCGTGTAAGCTGGCACAGAGAGAGTGTTTGTCGGAGCTACTGACACTGCACACAACACTTCACTCTGAGGTGTAGACCCAACAGAAACGGGAACAAGACTATGGGGAACGCTGTTTACAGCACCGAAGAAAATGCCTGGTGACACAAACCCGAAATTTGTGGAATATTCACACAGTGAATGCTGTGCAGATCCAGACACAGCAGAACATGGTCGATAAGGCCATGAATAAAACTACCCCCTCCTCACCCCATCCCTACCTGACAGAGTCCACAGGAACACGTCTTTCAGGTTGGTGCCGTCAGCTATCATTTCCAGATTATCCTGTGACTTTCACACTTCTAGCTTGCTTGCTTTTCTCTTTGTGGGATGTATTTCAGACAGAGTTGACCAGGAAAACCCAGTAGATGAAGACAGGGAGGCGTAAGCAAGGATGCTCTTGACAGCATTGTTCACAACAGAAACAAACAAACAAACAAACACCTAAACAACTAAGCTGCCACATCGAGGGAGAACGAATCTGTTACTGTTTATAAACACCACCAGATGCTAGGTAGGTGCTGGGGAGAGTAAAAACAGATGTAAGTAAACTAGGAAGAATGAACAAGTAAGAAGGGTTTGTGAGCGAACACACCAGGCAGCATCGCCATCCACTCCAGACAAGTCAAAATACCATGTCTGTATGCAAGCACACAGAACAGTGTCCCCAAGAGAGCACCACCACTGTGTGAAGTCTGAGTGTAGGTGTCCCTTCTGAAATCCGTTTGTCAGAACCCACTCAGGTGATCATACTCAGAGGCAGGCCTGTGGGCAGAGAAGAGGCGGGGGTGGGGGGTTTCCATCGTCTGAGAGAGGTTAGTGCTCTCGTAACCAGGCAGACAGAAGCTCCTGGCCCTTCTGCCCCCTGCACAGGACACACGGCAGTGGGTTCAACACTTGTGGAACCTGCTGGTGTCTTAGACTCTGGGCCTTCACAACCGTGAACTGTCCGTTTCTGTTGATCACGTGTTTCCTCGTGCTGGTTGAGTTTGGACCGTAGGAATGATTCCCTCTGAGAAGGAGACTAGAGCTTGGGATGGGGTCAGGAGCAGTGTTGGTTTACAGACATTTGTATTTGTTTGGATAATTAAAATAATATTTCAAGTGATGGCAGATTTCAGGCAAACGAATGTATACATTATACACATAACTTTAATATGTACAAAGGGATAAATTTGTACAAATGCCTTTCATCTCAAAGCAACAAAATCATCAATTATTAACAAAGCTCTAAGTTAAAAACCCTTCCTGACTGGTAATTAAAAAGTATTCCTACAAATCTGTGAGGGGAAATGGGAAGGTGAGTAGTATTTAAACTCTAGAGCATTAGGAAAATAATGAACCCCGCCTTCAAAGGCATTCGTCATCAGGCAGGTCACAGTTCTCCAGTCAATGACGGCTCTAAAATGCAGTTCCAGAGAAGTTCAAAGGAGAGCCGATAACAGAAATTATTAAATTAGGAAAAAGAAAACTGAGGCCTAATAAATAAATCGAGAGCTGTGAGTGCGAGGCGAGGAGCCCGAGAGCAGCCAGACCCCGGATGATCCAGTTACCACATGAAGCAGCCATTAAACAAAATGTTAAATTGTGTAAGACACGAAGAAGGCAATTTAGAAAATGAGCGAGGAATTACTTGCATGGTTGTATGCTAATAAATCTGAATAAAAGCACATAAATTTTAGACGTTGGCACCCAAAAAAACTAACAGCATGAATAAACCCTTATTGCCAGAAAAATAATTTTTTTCAAGTAGAAAAGAATCCTCCCCAACACACACACACACACAAAGAGCTTCCTGCCTCAAACTGGTGCTGTTGAGACACTGGGAACTTTGAAGGGTGATCAAAATGATGTTCTTGATTTGTTGTTGCTTCGTTTGAGACAGGTGTCATGTAGCCCAGGCTGACCCTGAGCTTGCTATAGATCCAACAACAGTTCTCCAGCACCTGAGTGCTAGGCTTGCAGGAACACATGATCACATCAGGCTTACACAATACCCGGGGTCAAATCCAGGGCTTCACACATGCAGCAAATACTGTTTGAACTGAGCTATGTCTCACTCCCTATATGCAGTTCATTTATGTATTTATTTTTAACTTTGAAAACTGGCTAATTAATTTTGTAAGAGAAAGGAAAATCTGAACCCCAAATCATTGTGTGTTCTTCAAACAGCGACAGACATTGTGTAAAAAGAGGAGCCCACTGTCTCAATCAGCTTGCAAAGGGATCAAAGGGAGTCAGCAGCAGCCTCAATCCAAGACCTAAAGACTGTCACATGCTGACATGCACTGTGGCTCCAGTAAGGGGTTCCAGCCTGCGGGGTTCCCAACCTGGTTTGTCTGAACAAAGAATTTCTACCTGGAAGGTTTACTGGGAGTAGGGCCCTGGGGAATGGGCCCTGGCAAGTTCTGCTGTAGAACATTCAAATACATGCAAATCCCAACCACAGACACCAGCAATTAAAAGCCAGCTGTGTATTCAGTCAACAGTCTGCAGAGGCTTAGCATGGCAAGGAAGGAATCTAATACAGTTATTGAAAACAGAAAAGGTGGTTAATATAATACAATATGCTCATTTGTAACACGGCACTTCAGTAGGTCCTAACACAGCATCTGAATAAATATTAAATATCACACAGGAAATTTTTCAAAAAAAGAACATCTCTAATAAGACACTTGGTCATTTAGCAAAGGATTCTAGATGTTTTAGAGCACTGGCCACATAACTATTGAACCACAGCTCAGAAGTGGAAAGAGCCAAGAAGGTAGTCCCCTAGCAGGAAGAGTTTAAAGTTCACATGAAGAAAACACGTGTCAATTCAGAAGAAGCACGGCAATGGAATGCCCAAACTGCATCCGCAACAATGTTGCCTACAAAGCAGCACCTCCCAAGACCACACAGCCGAAGCCATTCTTCAGGAGGCCAGGATATTGTTAAGACAGAGAGAAACACAGTAACAACTGTGATGAGTGTGTTTAAAGAAAGAAAACAGCCTTAATGATTATACTGATGCCAAACTCCATAGAAAGTGAAAACCATGCAAAAGAACCAAATGGAGATGCAAAATCTGTATTTATAATACAGTATCTGAGATCAAAACCTCACTAAGGCGTGTGTGTACCAGAATGGAGAACACAGAAGTCCAGCAAATTTGAGTTTAATATTGGGAGGCAGAGGCAGGTAGTGAGTTCGAGACCAGCCTGGTCTACAAGAGCTAGTTCCAGGACAGCCTCCAAAGCCACAGAGAAACCCTGTCTCGAAAAACCAAAAAAAAAAAAAAAAAAAGATTGATCTAACCTATTTGGTGGCTGTAACACGCAATAGGTGGGATGGTATGGTCTGATAAAGAAGCAGTTAAATCCAAGAGCAGTGTGTCCCTTATTTTTCTCATTGTGACGAAAGTAACATAAGAAGAAAGAGTTCAGTTTGCATTATGGTCTGAGGGTCTGGTCCATCACACTGAGGAAGACACAGCTAAAGGCGGCTGTCACTGCGTCTGCATCCAGGAAGCAGAGAGGGATGGTCTGGTCTCACCTTACCTTGTTTGTAAAGTCTTTGCTTTCTCTTGTGCACACACCAGGCTGGCTGCTCGGTGGGTCTCACCCCAGGAGGACTTGGATGGCAGGTGGGTGTTACCATGCCCTGCTTTTACATGGGCATGCTTTTACAACAAACACTTTAACCCACCGAGCCATCTCCCAGGCCTGCATCTAGGGTCCATAGCAAAGAATGAACATTGGGCCAGCATAGCAGTAAATATAATGGATTGTCTTCTTTTTCAGTTTTTAAAGATCATGGATGTTTAAGGCAAGAACTATATTTTGCACTAATAACGCACACAGGTACTATGCTAGCACAGAGGATTGCAGAGTGGTGGCTCCCATACACACTCACATTCACTGTCACACATAGTGTGAAGAAATTACACTGATGGGGAAAGAAGCTAACTCTAAAGAAGGCAGGAGGGGAACAGAGGGACGAGAAGGGGATGAGAGGAGTACCAGGCAGACTTCACAATGGTGAGTCGACAGGTTACATTCAGGGCACCAGCAGAGGCACAAACCTCGAGCATTCTCACTACAAGGCAGAGATCTTCAGACAGACATTGTTTGTGGTAATGGATATGGAGTCTAGAGCTTGGCCTGTGCTGAGCAGGGGTTATTTCACTGAGCGACACTGCCATCTCACACATCTAGTTTAATAATTGAATTCATAATCACAAGCAATCCCCAAAGAAAAGCCCACCGTGTCTCTTCAGCTGAGTTCTAAAAGTACATTAAAAAAGAAAACTCAGCAGCAAGCATGTACGCACTCTTCAGGAAACAGGGTGAAAACTCTCATGTCTCCTTCCCATGTTAGCAAAACCCAGGAAGGACACTGCACTAGTTGCTTTTCTGACGTTCTGACCTAAGGAACTTAGGGAGGAAACGGTGTATCTCCGTGTCACAGTCATTGTAGAGGGAAATGGGGGACCGGAGCACAAGCTGGACCTCGAAGTAGAAACCAGGGAGGGTTCATGCTCTGCAGGTGTTTCTTATACAGCACAGAGCCACTTGCCTAGGAAATGGTGCTGCCCACAGTGGGCTGAGCCTTCTGACATCAATTAAGGCAACCAAGAAAATCCCTCACAAGCATGGTAAAGACAGTTACACAATCAAGACTTCTTTTTTCAAGAGATTCTAGGCTGTGCCAAGTTGACACAGTTAGTGCCAGACACAAACCAAACAGCCAACAACAAAACCTGGACCAGAAAATGAGCTGGGAGCCAGCGTTCATCTGTCTCTGCTCCCTGACTGTGGACACATGCAGCCAGCCAACACCCACTACTTACACCATGTCATCTCTGTCGGGATGGGCTGTGCTCTCAAACCCAGAGACCCTTTCCTCTCTTAGGTGGCTTTTGTCAGGTATTTTATCACACGGAGGAGAAAAATAACAAATATACCAAAAATCTCAAATAGGGATGCAGAGAACATTTGACAAAATGAGTACACGTAAAGGCCGCAACAGACTGCACACAGTAGAGGAGATCCGTCAACTGCCTAGAAACGACACACATTGTCCTTATGGTGAACAAGCAAGCAACCTGTCCCCGAGGCCCACCTGTGCTGGAGGCTCTGGGAGAGGGTCAAGACAGAGAAAGGAAAGAGAGATTTACAGCTTAGACAGACAGGAGTAAGATGCCCCTGTTCACAGATGCAATTTCTTCTTTCCTAGCATGGGTGGATTGTACATTCTTATATTTTTATTTTATTTTTTATTTGTGTATGAGTGTTTTGACTGCAAGTATGTATGTGCACCATGTGCATGCAATACCTGAGGAGGCCTGAAGAGGGCGTCAGATCCCTGGGAACTGGAGTTATGAGGATTGTGAGCCACTATGTGGGTGCTGGGAACCAAATCTGGGTCCCCTGCAAAAGCGGCCAGTGTTCGCTGCTGAGCCGTCTCTCCAGCCCCGCATTCAGATATTTTCATCCATGTGTGATGGTCTTCAATCATATTTATCCAATCCCCTCTCTTGACAGAGATGGCTTTTTATGCAGAACATCCTAAGGAATCTAGGGAACAGTTCCTAGAAGTCAGGAGTGGGTTTCCTGGTGTGCTGAATTCAGCATCAATACCGAAGATTCGGCACCTCACAGTGTGTTTGGGGGGAAACAACAGACGCATGAAATTCAACAAACAATTAAAATGACATTGAAAACTAAATGTTGGGAATTGATCAGAAGCTATGCTGGATCTTTAAATTAAAGGAGGTTTTAATTATTTTAAAAGCCATTATGAGAGAACTTGAAGATGTAAATAGACAAGAAAGCAGCACCAAAGGTGAGGTCGGCATGGCAACAGATCAATAACGCGTGCACGCGCGCTGGCAAGTGCCAGCAAGGGGTCAATTTCTCACTAATTGAACTTCAGATTCAATGTCACTTAATCAAAGTTGCAAGACATGTTTGTATAGGAACATGTTTCAGGTTAGTCTTAAATTTTACCTGGAAATACAAAGAACCCAAAGTCGAAAAAAACCAAAATTGTGAAAGAGAACAGAGTTTGGAGGAGCCATCCTGATCTCAGGATGTTGTCTAATGCTTCAGCGTGCAGGACGGCGTGTTTAGGAGCAAGCCTAGATGTTGAACGGAGCAAAAGCAGAGTTCAGACATAGACCCGCGTGCACACCGTCAGTTGGTCTTGAGGAAGGTGCCCCAGCCTCTCATCGCCAGTGATGCTGAATTAAATGTGAAATGAAAACAAGCTGCACCCTGGGGGGTCCACACAGCCGCTGTGGAGATGGATTTTTATATGCAAACCTGAGTGCTAATGATGCAGAGTTTCCAGGGAGGGGAAATATGTGTTATTTGCCTTTTCCTGGGGAGACTTTTCCTGGGGCACTGGCAATAGGCCAAAGAAATGGTTCCGCCCAGGCATGGCTCGTGAGCCGTGAGTTCACTGGGATTATAGGAGCATGGGTGACTGGAAGGTGTAGCTACAGCCCCAGGATGTCCATCTCAACTTGAGTGAAGATTCTGAAAACCGCATCTCTGGGGCCTTCTGCGCAGCTCCCAAGCAGGTGGCCTCCTGAAGAGTCTCGATAGCAAGTGCTCGCTGCTTCTGCAGCTAGGGCGGGGCCTGGTGAAGCTTGTAAGTTTCAGGAGCTTTCTAAGCCTTCTAAATTTTGTTTGCTTCCTGATTCCTGTGAGACTCTTTCCTCCCTCCCTCCTCCTCCCTCCCCTCCTCCCTCCTCTCCCTCCCTCCCTCCAGGAGAGAATGTTGTTTCAATTTGAGGAAATACTTAAAGTGAGATTTAAATTTTTTCCCATGTATATGTGTGTGCCCTGCCTTCATTTGTGTGTAAGTGTATGTGTATGTATGTATGTGTATTCAAGTGTATGTGTGTGTACAAGTGTGTGTGTGCATGCGTGTGTATATATGTGTGTACAAGTGTGTGTGTGTGTGTGTGTGTGTGTGCCATTGCAGGCCTGAGGCTGATGCTAGGTGTCTTCCTCAGACACTGTATTTATTGAGTTTCCCGCTTTACTAGGAGTTTGCCTGCTTTGGGAGTCTAGCTCTCCAGCTTGCTTCAGGAACCCCGTCTGTCTATGAAGGATAGATTACAGGTGACCCCACACCTGCTCAGCTTTTAGGGTTCCAGGGATCTGCACTCCAGGCCTCACCCTTGTATGGTAAGTGCTTTGTTCAGTGCCCTGAGTCATCGCCTCAGCTCAGGAGAAGTGTCTTCATCTGCGACAGGGAATGACTTCTTAAACAGGAAAGCCAAACAGGAAGACAAAAAACCCCTTGTGGTCTTTAGAAGACATAGTTGAGGAAATGCCCTCAGCCCACAGACCTCACAGCCAGCACAACAAAGACCTGCAGTTCAGCAGCTAAAGGACAAGGCCAGTGAGCAGACTTGACACCGAGACCCCTCACATGCAAATCTGGTGGACACCAGAAACCACGGGGGACGTAGTGTGGGAGCCACAGTGAGGGAGGGAGGTGCCACTTGTCACCCTTGAGGGCACCTGAGAATAGAAGGACGAGACGCCAACCACAGCTGGCAGAGAGCAGAGCCCCCACGCCCATGCAGGATGTGATGCACTGGGAAGGTCCCTTTGAAAAACGGGCCGGTGGCTTGTGATCAAGTCACACTGGCTTCCCTGAGACACATCGTCATTCCTCACTTGAGAGTATGCCATTGAGTTACAAAAACAAAATTTAAAAGAAAATAATCTGCAGTGTTTTAAGTGAGTTTATGATTTTATTTTGGGCTAAGTTCACAGGATTCCTTGGACTCTGGGCTGGGCACCTTTGCTTGTAAACCCAGGAGCCAATGATACAGAAGTTCCAGAAAGAGGTAAAAAGAAAGCATGAGATTAGTAATTCAGCCAAGCTGCTCCTAGATATTTCCCCAGCCCCGAGAGAAAGAATTACAGGAGTCTGCAAAGACTTGTGCGGGTGTCTCCAGCGGCCTTTCGTAACATCGGAACCTGGAAAGAGCCCAGGTGTCGGTCGGGCAGCAGGAGCAGAGTAAACAGCACAGATCTTGCACCGTGAAGGTGGAGTTCAGATCCACCCAGTGGCTGCCTGGCCTCATAATAGCTCTGTTGATCAAAAGGAGCCAGGAACAAAAGCACACACTTTGACATAAAGTCCTCCAACAGGACAAACCAGCCTTTGATGGTGGAGATCAGACCACAGTCGCCTGGGGCTGGGGAAGTGTGGAGACTAAGGAACTTCACCCGTGTCTTTATTAAGGTGATAGATACGAGGGTATCTTTGCTTGTTCAAAGTCACCAGATGCTGCTTGGGAGGTCCAGGTGAACCACTGAGGTAGCCTTTCCTGTGTCATCCTCTTCCTCTCCCTCCTTCTCCTTAGGCTCTTTCCCTGACTCTTTCTCCCTCTCTGTTTCTCTCCCTCCCCCCTTACCCCCCCAATCAACACGGACCCCCTGCTACTGGCTTTATTTCCAGTAGCAGCTCCTAGGATTGAGGAAAGTAGTGGGTGTTTTGCAGATGTTATGAGCCAAGTTTCAAACCTGCAGAGAGTCACAGTATGTGCAGAAGTCCCCTGCAGAAACCCGTGCTCTGAGCTATAGCACTAGAGACAGCTGCTAGGAGGGTCGAGAAACGGGGCTGAACTGGGAAGTTAGAGTAGGGTGAGGATGCTGGAGCAGAAATGCTGTCTGAGTGGAGGGACTGACTGTTCCTCTCTCTGGGCTTTGGGTAGGCTGAGGAAGACCCAGGGCAGTGCTAGAATTCTCAGACCTGGCCTTGTGGGCTACAGGCTTGGCCTGTGCAGAAACAGCTGAGCAACAAGGGAAGAGGGTTCTGGACTGAGAGTGGACATTAGTCCCACCTCTGGAGCATCTTGGTGGAGTGTGTTGGGTAAAAAGCATCTATAATGGTTCCTTGGTGATGCAGCACTCACGAGACAGCAGAAGTTGAGCCCCAAGCACCCTGACACTGCCGGTGGGTCCTGGGTGCTGAGTCGGTGTGCTCCCACCCTGCTGTTCTCTGGCAGTGGTCCCAAGGCCATTGACACTACAGCCATTGAGTACATGGCACAGAGAAGCCCAGCAGTCACCTACCTGGCTAGGCAGGCCTACTCACCAGGGTAGAGCACAGACGAGAGCCTGGGCAGGCCCCTGATGGCACTCGAGACAGAACCCAGTGCTCACAGGGAGAAGTGGGGCCGTGATAGGTAGGTGACAGCACCAGGCTTGACGCAAGCACTGCTTGAGGAGTGTCCCTAAGCTCCCTGGGGATGGAGGTTTAGAGGACACCCCATCTGGATACTCCGCACAGCAGCTGGAGAGGAAGAGGGAGTAGCTGGGCTGTACAACCCGACAAAATGCCCCAGGTATGCCTGCGCCTTCTCTGGGATTCTTTCCTCATCTGAGGAAAGGGATGCAGACACTTCTCCTGCCCAGAGACACTTAGAGGAAAAGCTTGGCCATGGCTGCTGTCTGAGGTGATGACCAGTCCCCAGAGAAAGTCG
Source organism: Cricetulus griseus (assembly GCF_003668045.3). Taxonomy (NCBI): domain Eukaryota; kingdom Metazoa; phylum Chordata; class Mammalia; order Rodentia; family Cricetidae; genus Cricetulus; species Cricetulus griseus. Next base: position 181,692,088 of record NC_048598.1, on the reverse strand, counting down.
TGTCTCCCAAGGGATCACCCAGCACCTCAGTTTTCAACTGATGTGGACACAGACTGCTCCCTCCTAGCTATCTCTCAAAGGTTGCACCACCAGCACCACCACAGTCAGCCAGGCCAGTGTCCAGGATCACCTGAAATGCCTATGTCTGTACCCAGGGCTCCAGAGCACACTAAGCCAGGAAGCATGGATCCAAGACACTTCCACAGACCCGGGATTGAGGCGTCTTCTCACAGAGCAGCCGTGCACCCTAACCCTCAGACATATGCGTTAGAGACTTAGCACTACTCAGGAGTAGTTGAAAGTGTGACAAACCGGTTCCATGTGTGTGCTCAGCACCACAGTGAACAGTACATCATCTCCCAAGCGTGCCTACCCTGTGATCTGAAATTCACCTCTTAGACATCGATTTGACCTTCTCGCCCATTTGGAGCTCAGCCTAGAGACCTGATGGTTGGCCAGCGGCCAGCTCCACGCTCATCTCCCTGATGGAAGTGGCTTAGCTAGAGACTCAGGCCCCAGACTTGGTCTCAAAGTTCTCTTTGTGGTCCCAAATTAGATGATTAAGTTTGTACCCCCCACCCCCACCCCCTCCACCCTGGACGTGGCTGTTTGCAGGCTGTGGGGTGTGTAGTTGTTGTTTTACAGGGTCCATTGACAGTAGGGCTCAGGTGAGAGAACAGTGTGCTCCCTGGAAAGCCTCAGAAGAGTACCAGACCCCTCTCAGCAGTGACAGGCCAGGGCTGTCAGGGTGCTTCTCAGCCCCAGACCACTGCCTAATGGCCAGGGCTCCCGGGAGAGCCAGGGACCACAACTGACTCCTGAAGCAAGGTGCCTCAACGGAGGAGGGAACAAGGACATTCTCTCCCACAGTTGGTGGGAGGGCTAAGGTTCCAGTGTCCTTATGTCCTCTGAAGTCCTGCTCAAGGACCAGACTGAGACTCCATAAAATATTGAGTGGATACAGTTGCCTGGAGGGACACAGTGGCCCCTGCTGTGCTCCCAAGGCCCGTGAAAGGCATCTGGTAAACCTTGGCATGTCAGGTTAGCTGTGAGGACCCAATGGGCAGGGAAGGGTCCCCAAAACAGACAAGACTGTCCCCAGCATCCCCATTCCTGGTGTACCAGATATGGATGCTAGACCAAAGTGCCCAGCTGTCACGAGACGAGTTATAAATGTCATTATCTAAGACGAATTTGTATTGGGGGAGTTGAGACCGGCAGGCTCTGCCCTCGACACTGTAGGTCTGACTAATGTTGAGGCCTACCCAGCTGTAAATGGCCCCCAGTGTTTACACCATGGCCTTCCGTCAACCCAAGGAGGGGCTACTCAAAGTCCAGGGCCCACCAGGCTGCTCAGGGAGGCGTGGTAATATCGTGTGTCATGGTGTCATGGCACAGGCTGTCCCTGAATGAGGCCGAATCACACTTCACTTTCATTCCCCAGTGGTACCCACAGAACCCCTGGAGCTGTGCCTCTGACCAAGAGTCAGCCTGTCGTCTCCTCCCCCTGCTCGGGCTGTCCTGCCACTCCTGGGGTCCTAGCATGGTGGCATTTACTCTTCTGTGACCCTGAGCAAATACTACCCACCTTGATTGTTACCCTACAGAAACAGCAGTGTGGCTTTTTCCAAGTTACACCGTGCACACTCCCCAGCTGCCAGTAGCATTACTGTGTCTCCTCTCTCAGAGCCTTGGCTCCATACAGCTCTGGAGACTTCAACCTTGACCCTCCCTCTATAGGTGGTAGGGACAGCATATTTCTGAGGTGATGAGTGGGTCCACTGAGAAGCTATCCTACAACTCCCTGGGTATACCTAATAAGGCTCACCCAGCACCCCAATGCCTGCAGCCCCTGGGGGGGAGGTGGCAGAAAGATGCCATCGAAAGGCCAGAGAGAACCTTGAATGACACCCAAATCAGGATCTCCACTTTCTCCTAGGCCTGGGATAGCAACTGTGCCTCCAGAAGGACACTGCCACCCCACAGGCTAGCTCTGTGAGGCTCAGTGAGGAGGCTACTGTGGGCAGCAGCAAGCTAGAGGAGAGGCCAAGTCTGGGGGTAGCCTCAAGCATGGTGCCAGGTAGAAGACAGCTAGGGACCCACAAGCATGGTCTCAGATATAGGATGGCTGGTGACCCACAAACATGGTCCCAAGTAGAGGACAGCTGGGGACCCAGAGCCACAGATGACTTTTGTACCCGGTGCAGAGCTAGCTCTTCTCCCTGGCCCTAAAATCAGGAGTCTATCCCATCCCTGCCCCATGAAGCAGGCCCTGCCTCCAGGCCTCTCATCTGAGCACACAAGCTGCAGTTCTGGGGCCCCTGTCCCTCATCTTCCTCGAAGAGGCTGCTGGCCTCCTGTCTTGCTGCCCCTTTCTCACAGCTCTTCACCTACTGCCCCTTGAGAATTCTTGGGTACAGCCACAGGCTACTTGTTTCTGACCCTGACTGCCACTCTGACCACCCTCTTGCTCCTACTGAATCCAAATTACAAATTTGGATTTGCAAATTGCGCCTCATGCCTGGACCCAGCCTGGCTGTGTTGCCAGACATCCAGGACGGACTGATTGCCCATCTCAAGTTCACCTGAAGGGTTGAGAATGGTCTATACTGGTAAAGCTGGCTTGAGCCTAGCTGAGAGTCTGCCACCTAGGTCAAGCCCCGTAAGCCTGGGGCTTCCTGGGAGATCTGCTGGGAGAGTGTCCAGAGGAGGTAGAGCCTCTGAGAGAGACCTAGAGAAAGGCAATGCAGAGGAAGGGAACCTGGTGAATCTGGCCTTGTCTGAGGAACAGAAAGGCATCTGAAACTACAGGCGGAGGCTCCCGTGGGGCCTCCCCACAGCACTACTGGAGGCCATGGCAACTCTGGGCACCTGTGCCAGGAAGCTCCTGGGTTACAGCTGGGCTAAAGGGAGCTTCTGGGTGAGATGAGGCTGGGCACCCAGACATGGACTGGCCACCAGTCCCTTGTGCCTTCTGTCTGTCTCAGCCCCCGCCTGGAGCATCAGAGCACAGCCCAGAAAGTGCTGTTTAAATATTCAAGCGCTTTTGAACAGGAGACTTAAGGGCATGTGGGCTTTGGTGGGTTAACTCTCTCTTACCCACAGATGGTGGCAGGAAGGAAGTTTCTAGGCTGTGGCTCACCCCTGCTCCAAGAAGCCTGGGGGAGGGAGGTGCCTACTCTCATTTTCCTCCTCACTGGAGCAAGACACGCAGGAGACTACTCCTCATGGGGACTGCTCATGCTCATTGGCAAGCAGCTATGCCCTCCATGGACCTTAACTCCCTTGGCTGGGTCCCCTCCTTGCCATGTCCTCCTCAACCACCTTGACGTGCCAGAGCCCTGTCACTTCCAAGGGACATCCTGAGACCTCCTCCCAGTCTCTGCCTCCCTCAGCCATTTCTAAGAAAAGACTCAGCCACTTAGGTCCTTAGAGCCTCAAAGGTGGGATGGGCTCCATAGGCTCCATAGGTAGGCATGGACTGTGAGGTACATACATACAGGGTGTGGCTCTCCCATGTGTCCAGGGCCTAGGTCCTGGGAGTTAGCCCTCGGGTGGTCAAGTGAGAAACTAGAACCTACAGGGATACGTGGAAATCAACCCTCGCACCTCACCACGCCTCCCGTATCTCACACCCCACAAACTACTCAGCCTACTCAATCGAATCCTGCGTGGGGCCATGATGCATTGGGGATGCCCATTTAGAAGGGCCAGCTCTGCCCTCTGCACTGGGCCTCGGTGACCCAGCTTCCATAGCACCTGGCGCTGGGGACTTGTGGTCTGACCTCAACATGAGGGGAAGGCTTTCTGCAATTCTGGGATTCCAGAGCTTTCCTGGGCCTTTGCTCCTATATGGTTTGCCTGGGTGGCATCTGTCTATGATAGCCGTATGTTTGCAGGCCTCAAGAACTGGTGCAGGGGGTCTCTATATACAGGTGCCATTCCCCCCCCCTCTCTCTCTCTCTCTCTCTGTGTGTGTGTGTGTGTGTATGTGTGAGAGAGAGAGAGAGAGAGAGAGAGACTCTGATAGGTCACTGCATAAGCTCATGTATTATATTCCAGAATGCATGTGTGTATATATGCACGTATAACTGTGCCTGTTACATGGGCTGTGGACACACTTGTATGATCACGTTTGTCATTTGTGTCAGCACGCGGCCTGAGCATGGCATGTGGGGGGCAGGCAGAGGAGGAACACGTCCATAGCAAGTCTCCATCAACTGATGGCTTAAACAGCATCCATTTCCACATTTCAGGTTGGAACAGAGGCCCTGGCCTCTGCCAAGTGTCTCACACATGATGTCCACCCTGCAATCTGGGCCAGGCCTCCAGAGACTCCCTCTCAGAGCAGTCTCCGCCCCTTTCTCCTGATGTTTGGAGACAGCAGTTGTGGCGGGGAACAAGTCCACTCAGTACCTCGTATCTCAGCTCTCTGCCCCCCCCCCCCGCCCCGAGATAAATGAAGACTAGCAAAGACCTGTTGGGGCAAAGCCCTGTCAAGAGCCCCTTCACCACTTAGCTCCCCATGCCTCAGTTTCCCCAGCTGAAAAATGAGGAACACAGTAGCCAGCTAGCTCATCAGGAAATTGAGCCACCTGGCATGTGTGGGGTTGCCCCCCCTGAGAACTAAATAGGCTTTCTATGATCATCCATGATATATGTAGAATCCAGCCACATACATACTCAAGTCCAGGTCACTGAGGCTTTTAGGCCACACAAAGTCCCTCCAAGTCTGTGGAGCCAGGGCTGCACCCCTGTGTCATTATTCAAGTAACCGAGCAGCCGAAACATCACTGTCTCCCTGTAGGTCATGAGGTAACTTCTTCAGGCTGTGACAATGGATTGATTCAGTTCCTCATGATCCTGAATGCCCCCTGTAAGGGCACACTTCCTTCACACCCACCCCAAAGCCCTCCTCCTACAGGAAGTCCTCCATAAGGCATCTGTCTGTTCCTCTTAGTCACTGGGTTAACTGAGGGTAGGCCAACCTTTAAGCTAGGTGTGGAGATGTGGGCTTGGTCGTGAAGAGAGAGGAGACCAAAGGCCACCATGGGAGGGGGTAGGAGTGTCCTCTTCTCCAGCCATCACTTCTTTGTCTATGGCATAGAGTAATTGTGCCATGAAGCCACCTGCAGGGTTAGAGAAGACAGTGTGGGCAGTGGCTCGCTGGGTCCTGCGGAGTTCTTCTTTGATTCTTCCTATGTTCTTGAGGCCCTCCTCCCTCCCAAGGTCAAGAGCAGATTTGGACCATGAGCAAACAAACGAGGGACTTCTTCCTGCTTCCATCCCAAACGTCAGACTCTGCATGAAGTGGTCACTTAGAAACCCCAAGAGGAACCCTGACAGAGCCATCACACGGATGGAAATGCAGCTCACCCCTACTCTGCAGCAGCCTCAGAATCTCCTGGTGTGAACGCCTGGTCCCACCCTCTCACCAAGCCCTGGCTGTGCCATCTGTAGGATGGGAACCACCCCAGGGTCAGGGAGCGGAAGTTAAGGTGTGCTTCTGGGTGGAATCATATTACCTGTCTCAACAAGGCCTTGGGTGCGGCTGCAAGCCTGGCAGACAGATTCCCAGGCATTGTCTTGTTGGTTTCTGCCGAGCACCAAACCCGTGTTTATATGCAGATTTCAAATACCCATAAAAGCAGCTGTTATGGTGTTGTCAGCCTCCTTCCCCGATGGCCAGAACAAAGACCAGCAGTCGTCACCCTGTGCATAGGGTGACTGCCCTGGGCACAAAAACATTTTAACATGGTCCTTTGGAGAGTTGAGTTCTATAGAAATATGGCCAGGCAAGCTTATGAAGCTCCCACACGGTCCACCCCGCTCCCCCACGTGGGCATCTCAGCTGTACGTTCTCACATTGTTAGCAGAGTCCATTGTTTGTTCAGATTTTCTAGTTTTCCCTGAGGTCTGTTTTCTGTTCCAGGATCCTGTCTAGATGACGTTTGGTCATCCAGCCCTTTCAGATACTTCTTGATGTGACACAGTCTCAGCTTGCCTTGCTCACACTGTGGGACTCCTGGTCAGATGTTTGCAGAGCGACCTTCCACTGGGGTGTGCTGTTGGACCAGGGCGATGGTGTGGGAGGCAGCCCTAGGAGGCAAGCATCTGCAATGGGTGCCTTCACCATCAGCTGATTAGATTTGGGATCACACAGGAGACACACCACCAGGAATGTTCACAAGCAGTTTCCAGAGACATTTAATACCTCTGCGTGTGGGCAGAATCATCCCACGGACTGGCACTCTGGATGGAAGAAAGAAAAAAGAAGGTAGGCTTAGCACAAGCGTTCATCTCTCTCTGCTTCCTGACTGCAGACCCAGTGTGACAGCCACCTCACACCCCTGCCATCATGCCTCTTCTGCCAAGATGGACCACACCCTCAAACCTGAGACAAAGCACACATGTCCTCCTATAAGTTGCTCTTTGTCAAGTATTTGGTCACAACAAGAAAAGTAACTCCTCAAGTGTTGCTCTCGTCATACCATCAGTACAGTGTATAACCGCTGGGAACATGACTACGTCATCAAATTTCAGGAAACTCAATTTGACCAACAGTGAATTTTCACGTTAGCACATTAGGGTGACCCCACCCAGGTGGAGTCGGACATTACTGGCCCAGAGGCCCCTTTTATTCCCAGCTATAGTAATTACGCCAGCTCACTACCCTAGCTGGCTCCTGTCTACCTGCTTGTAGAATCCATAAGCTCTGGGTGTTGTGAGCCCTCTGCCTTGCTGCATGGTGTGGTTTCTGCATTCCTTTCACTTAGTGTTTGTGATGGCACGCCTCAGACGTCAGTTCCAGCGGAGAGGTGTCCAGGCTCTAGTAGAGCAGTGTTGGACTTTGGAAGACAGAACTTCTCAACCTAGCTCTGTGGAGTCTCCGTCCCATCTTCTCCCAGAGAGTGTGGTGGTTGCTATCTTGCCATTCTTAGAACAGTGGGGTGGTAGCCCAAGCTTTTCTTTTCAGAGCAAGGCTTTGCCACACTGTATCTGCAAAGCTTAGATTGTCCTGATCAGACTGGGACACGGGGAGGGAGGATTGAGACCTTCTCAGGACCCAAATGATGACATCCTAACAAATGCCAATGATCTGGTGGTCCCAGTGGCCTTTGAGGCCCTCAGTAGACAGAGTTAGAACAAAGGAGAAGGAGAGAACATCAGGGCCAGCCACCCAACCACATAGCCACTCACAGAGTAAGAACAGGAGAAGGTAAAAGTGGGGCTGCTCACCCATCAGCCGGTGAGACCATCAGCCAGGAGCAACTGTCCTGCACTTACCCGAACCTGTAATTTGGTTTCTTGAACAAATTTCCTGTGCTCAGGGTGTAGCTTCTTGCATCCCTCCAACTGGCTAGTCTTGGGGCAGAAATCACCACCATCAGCTGGCTGGTGGGCCTTTTTGGATCCCTCTTTCTACCCCAGGGCCTGCCTGCCTGCATGGCGACCCCTGGCACACGTGAGCGCCCTGCACATCAGCACAACAACAACCATGAAGCCTCCCATTACGAGCACTTTATTACACAGCCATGACCGCGGAGGTGGCACCAGCCTGCCTGTCTGCCTGGGCAGCAGAGCATTAGCATAAAAGGTTCTATGCATAATGAGGAAACAAGAGATCCCACGGCTGAGGGGAAAGGGGGGGCAGAGATTCCCAGGTGTGGGCAAGCTTAGATTGTCCTGATCAGACTGGGACACGGGGAGGAGGATTGAGACCTCCTCAGGACCCCAGTGATGACATCCTAAAAAACAGTCCCCTCAGAATGTGACCTGACTGGGAGACAGGCTGCTTGCAGATGGAGCTAGCTATGGTAAACTAGAACAAAGTCATGATGGCACAGAGGGAGGCCACGCCCATGTGAAGGCGCTGCTGCGGCCGGGGAGACCCGGACACGGATGTGCCTAGAAGAGATGCAGAGTGAAGGGTCCCACCGAAGGCAGGGCTTGGGGAAATGTTTCTACACGCTGAGAAACATCAGAGACAGATGGCGATGAGGCTAGAGGCTCAGACAGCTTGTCCATCATCACTTCAGAGGGACCACTTGCCCCTTGACCTTGTGCCTCTCTCTCCCAGACAGAATGCACTGCTGTGGCTCAAACCGCCCTGACTCAGTGCTTGGCCGTGGCCATCCCAGGATGTAAGCGCAACAAACATCGAAAGTGGGGTTGTTGAGATTTGCACACTGGCCCACCCATATCTGATGACACAAGGTTTCAGTGACAGATGGGGAAACTGAGACACTGATATTGGAAGACATTTCATTCACAACATTCAAAAATCCATGATGGGACTGGGCCAGGATCCAACCTTCCTTTCCCTTCCCCACCTTCTGGGTGAAGTATGGGTCCAGCAACCCAAACTACAGGGAGACATCCATCCGACCCTGCAATGGTGGAAGGGCCCAGGCAATCCGCACAGGGCAGCAGCCACAGGGGTACCTGATGGACAGGTGGGTGGGGGCCTTGCTGGAGGAGGACCTCCACGGCGCAGAGGATGGGCGTGAGCTGAGTGGGCTGGGCCAGGCAGTAGGGGCTGGATGCAGGAGCAGCCTCTGGCACCGACATGGACCTGCAGGTGGTGATCAGATTGCAGAACGGCAGTGGCTGGCTATACTTGCTATCTGCCATGGAGACCTCAGACAAGGCCCTGGCCATGAGGCCAGGCACCGCCCATGGCCCAGCACCCCAGCTCTGGCTCCTGCCATGCTGAATGCCCAAGGACCTGCCATTCAGGTTTTAATTACAGAAAACAGGGCACATTATCAACAGCTTGCTTCACATGAAAACGAGGAACCATTTGCTGAATCCCATCCCACTAAGCATAGCCTGGAGCCATCAATACCCTGGGAATCCACTCAGGCCGCAAATGGAGCCTTTCTGCTCTCCACAAAGGCCCATACTCACCGGGAAGCCGTTTTCATCTCTCTGTGAGCGTCTCTGTGAGAAATGGCAGCTTAACACAATGTGAACTGGGTCCCATTGTCTTTCGCTTTTTTCCTGACAGGCTGGAGCCATGGCCCCTGAGCTCTGAGCTGCCCTCCACAGTCAGCCTGCTCTCTCCAGGAGTGAAACACCCCCTGCAGACCCCAGGGGCAGGCAGCTGCTGGACCGCCTGCTGTCAGTCCAGGCTGGGGCGCAGCTAGCCTCCAAAGAGGAACAGTTCTGCTATGGCTTGGGTGTGGTTGCCCCAGCATTCATTTACTGGGAGTGTGGTCCCCAGAGTGGAGAGTTGGGAGGTAATGGGACCTCTAAGAAGTGTGCCCAGTATTTGTATTGGGATGACCAGGGCCCTTGGAAGGGACCAATTAGGTTCTCCTGGGGCCTGTGAGAGTTCTCGAGAAAGGGCTGCTTTAATGCAAGTGTCCTCTGTCCTCTCTCTCCGCCCTCTACCCCGACTCCTCCTCTCCCTCCCACCCTCTCACAACAGTGACAAGCCATCCGTATGCCACAAGGTCCCCATCAGAGTTTGAGATGATGCCAGCCTTATGTCTCTGAGCCTCCAGAGCGGTAAGCTACTTCTCGTTTCCTCATAAAGCATCCAGCCCTGGGCATTTTGATATAGGAACAGAAAGTCAGCTAATATGAGGTCCCACCCGAGAGCTGCTGTGTGAGGCCCGTGATGGATACTGTCCTTTCTCAGAAATCCCTGCTGTCCCCGGACAAATGCCTCTGCCTCAGTTCTGAGTTCTGCTCAGCACCCTCACTAACCAGGGGAAAGCCAGGCTGATGCAGGACCTGGAGGACAGCCAGCGTCTTTGGAGCCTCCTGGGAACTACTTAGACACCCTGTATTCGGCATAACTTGACGCAAAAGTTGAGAGGTCAGGCAAGGTTATGGACATTTTGGAGGTCACGTATGTCCAGGGTTCCAAGATGACACAAGCCTTCTAACCGTGTGGCTTCAGGGAAACAGACTCTTGGAACCTCTGTTTTCTCCTTCAAAAGCAGGCACAGGACCTGTCTGTCTTTGCCCAGGACACACACAAAGCCAACTCTGCATTCTGGAAGCATCTGGGAATGGCTGGGGAGTTAATGAAAGGATGGATGGATGGATGGATGGACGAGATAGGCAACAGGAGGGTGAAGGAAGAGAACCCTCCCTGTCTATCTCCTGCTGCCCTCTGAGAAGATAGGGCAGGGCAGGAGGAAGTGTGGACCAGGAAATGTCTGGACAGAGGGCCTTGTTGAGGGTTACTAACACACCACTTGCATGGATAAGTGAATTTGGGTAATTGCTATTCAGGAACCACACACAACCTACAGGACCAGGGATGAAACGAATCCCCATGGAGCCCCCTTCTGCTGAGGTCAGCACGCTGAGTGTCAAGCTGAATGGCCAGGAATCCAGTCACTTGCTTGAAGCAATTATTTCCCTGCCTTCAGTGTGAGCTCTTGCCTGATGCAAGACCCCTGGCATTAACTTCCTGCCAGTCAGCAGGGCAGGGTGGGGTGGTGGTTTGCACCCTAGGGCCTGGGGCAAAGGGCTGCCCATTAACCCTTGCCAGCCTGTGCCCACACCACAAAGCTGATGCAATTCTTCAGTACCTTGGCCAGTTCTTGAGACAGGGCTGTTGTAAAAGAGCAAACCTGGGTTGAGGAAATGGAGTCCCAGTCCCTAACTTGTCTCAGGCATCTCTATAGGAACCAGGGATTCTGACCTGGTCCTGGCCCAGACCCAGACAATGGCCCAAGAAAATCCTCTGCAAGCAGATACACCACGCCTCTCTTCTCTAGGGTACCTCATCTTCTCAGGGTGCTCACCTCCTCAGGGCACCTCATCTCCTCAGAGTACCTCATCTCCTCAGGGTACCTCATCTCCTCAGGGTACCCCTCAAGGTACCTCAACTCCTCAGGGTACTTCATCTCCTCAGGGTACCCCATCTCCTCAGGGTACTTCATCTCTTCAGGGTACCCCATCTCCTCAGGGTACCCCATCTCCTCAGGGTACCCCATCTCCTCAGGGTAACTCATCTCCTCAGGGTACCTCATCTCCTCAGGGTACCCCATCTCCTCAGGGTACCCATCTCCTCAGGGTACCCCATCTCCTCAGAGTACCCCATCTCCTCAGGGTACCCCATCTCCTCAGGGTACCCCATCTCCTCAGGGTACTTCATCTCCTCAGGGTACCTCATCTCCTCAGGGTACCTCATCTCCTCAGGGTACCCCATCTCCTCAAGGTAACTCAACTCCTCAGGGTACCTCATCTCCTCAGGGTACCCCATCTCCTCAGGGTACCCCATCTCCTCAGGGTACCTCATCTCCTCAGGGTACCCCATCTCCTCAGGGTACCCCATCTCCTCAGGGTACCCCATCTCCTCAGGTACCTCATCTCCTCAGGGTACCCCATCTCCTCAGGGTACCCCATCTCCTCAGGGTACCCCATCTCCTCAGGGTACCCCATCTCCTCAGGGTACCCCATCTCCTCAGGGTACCTCATCTCCTCAGGGTACCTCATCTCCTCAGAGTACCTCATCTCCTCAGGGTACCTCATCTCCTCAGGGTAATTCATCTACTCAGGGTACCCCATCTCCTCAGGGTACCCCATCTCCTCAGGGTACCCCATCTCCTCAGGGTACTTCATCTACTCAGGGTACCCCATCTCCTCAGGGTACCCCATCTCATCAGGGCACCCCATCTCCTCAGGGTACCTCATCTCCTCAGGGTACCTCATCTCCTCAGGGTACCCCATCTCCTCAGAGTACCTCATCTCCTCAGGGTACCCCATCTCCTCAGGGTACCCCATCTCCTCAAGGTAACTCAACTCCTCAGGGTACTTCATCTCCTCAGGGTACCCCATCTCCTCAGGGTACCCCATCTCCTCAGGGTACCCCATCTCCTCAGGGTACCCCATCTCATCAGGGTACCCCATCTCCTCAGGGTACCTCACCTCCTCAATGTATCTTACCTCCTTCTGTCTCCCCATTCTTCTGATGATCCAGAGAAGAGTACAGGTACTTTGGCCTTTTCTAGAAGGCGGTACATCTTGGGATTGACCTTCCTTTAGAGGGTCTAAGCCTCTGCTGTCTGCAGAGACACCAGAGTATTCACTTAGCAAAAGATGTGCCACAGAGTCAACTTAGCTCTACCAACAAGAAGAGAAAAACCAGCCCAGATTTAGATGAGCCCAGGGCCTCCTACAAAATGGGAGGGGTCGTTCAGAGGAAAGCAACAGAGGGGCCCCAATGCCATGCACACCTGGGGTCTTCTTCTCCTTTTCACGGAGGAAGCCTGGGGCGCCTGCATCGGAAGGAAGGAGATGTCTTCATAAAATATTGATTGGCTTGCACAAGCCTTGGGTTGTGAGGACTAAAGGATGGAGAAGCTTCTGCATGCAGACTAGACTTGTTTGGCACTTCCTTAACCCTCTCCTGTCCTGGCCCCTGAACACCTCTGTGGATCTCCACACAACTGGATGCACCGTGGGGACTGGGCAGCCCAGGATTTAGGCATGCAGAAGGGACAGCATTTGTCCTCAGACTCAGAGGGTTCTCCTGGGCTCCTCACACGGAGCACTTGCCTGGTTGCTCTTTCATTGGGTCCAGAGATACCTGGGGGCCAGGCCACACAAGCTCAAGATCAAGGAAGCCTGATTTTAGCCACCAGAGCAGATTCCTGAGGCTTCTAACCGGCCCTCGGCTCTGATGCATCTGGAGAGAAGCTAGCTCTGAGGCTGGCCAGGGCTTTGGCTTGATTCCCACCTTTCTTGCCATGCTGGACCCAACAGAGGGACCTTCAGATGTAGACAGCTCCTGCTTCCCAGTGCTAAGTACAAAGAAAAGGCTTGGGAGAAGCAGGAGAGAAGACACCCACCGGACTCAGTTCCCACATCTGCAAAGTGGAAAGTGATCACATCTGTGCTTAGGGTGTGGTTAGGAAATTAAGTGTGGCCACACGTGGCTGGCGCACTGTAGCAGACCCCTGTACAGAGACCGCATCCCTCTCTGTTGTGCACAGAAGGAGGGAGGGGCCAAGGACTGAGTGAGGGATGACACTGAGTGGCCAAGTGGCCCTGAGTGGAGCCAGCTGTCCTGCTCGGACTGACGCTTCTTCTGGAACCTCCATCCTGCATCCAGTCAGGTTCTGCTCCCACAACTGCCCCCAGCTGCCCACTCTGGGTCCCCTGCAGGCACTCTCTTATCTGACCCTAATCCCCTCTTGGGCCCTGGATGTCACCAGGATTTGGGACATGGAGCCCTACGTGGTCCCTGGGTGCTGAAGGGGCTTGCTAGGTCCTGCTAGTTCCTCATGTCTTCCCATGACATTGCCTCTCTCTTTCCCACCCATGTCTCCATCCACTCAATAAACTCAGAGAACACGAGCAGCTTGGTTCCCCTAAGTACCTGGAATTTAAGGGATTTAATGGGTTTTGTTGTTGTTTTGCTTTGCTTTTGGTTTTGCTTGCTCTTTTGTTTGATTCTCCAACATTAATGCAGAAACCAGCAGGGACTGGCTCTGAGAGTCGGTTTATTCACAGAGGCCGCAGTCCAGGACAAAAATGAGTCTCGTGTGGTAATTAACCTGCAGTTCTCCCAGGTGGGTCAGAGGGACAGGTAGATAGACAGACATGCCACACATAGCTCACACACACCCTTCTTCTCCTTTGTCCCTCTTCCAAGGGCTTTGGCTAATGCAGCCAAATGTCTCCCCTCCTTCCTCCCTGACTCCTCTTTCGATGCCCTTGTCTATGCTGGAAGGAACCTGGTGACCTTTCCAGGCATGGCGAGTGCACAGGAACACAATGAAAACAGACATGTATACCAAACACATGTGGCACATGCCTTTCATCCCAGCACTTGGGAGGCAGAGGCAGGAAGATCTCTGTGAGTTCGAGGCCAGCCTGGTCTCCAGATCGAGTGCCAGGATAGGCTCCAAAGCTACACAGAGAAACCCTGTCTCGAAACACCAAAAGAACAAACAAAAAGAAAACAAAAAACAAAACAACAACAAAAAAAACGAGTCCTCTGTCTTAGTTAGGGTGACTATTGCTGCAATGAAACAAACACCATGACCAAAGCAACTTGGAGAGGAAAGGGTTTATTTGGCTCACACTTCCACACCACTGACCATCATCGAAGGAAGTCAGGACAGAAACTCAAACAGGGCGGGGACCTGGTGGCAGGAGCTGACGCAGAGGCTGTGGAGGAGTGCTGCTCACTGACTTGATCCTCTGCCAACTTTCTTATAGAACCCAGGATCACCAGCCCACAATGACCCTACCCACAGTGGGCGGGGCCCTCCTCCACCAATCTCTCTGTAGAAAATACCCTACAGCTGTATCTTATGGAGCCATTTCCTTAATCGGGGTTCCCTCCTTTCAAAATGACTTCAGTTAGTGTCAAGTTGACATGATCTAGTACACCTCCATTTGTTCTTTTTGTGCCAAGGTAGCATCCTTCCTTCTGTGGGGCAAAGAGTTGGAGGAAATCTTGAGCATGGGCCAGGGAGCCAGATTTCTGCTGCTCTACTTGTGACAGCCACCTTGCTCTCCCACTCTGGACTTAATCCTTCCTAGACAAAAAAGGAAGGACTTGGACCCTCAGAGCTCCCCTAATCCTTTGAGATCCAGCACTCCAGGACATTTTGCTTGCAGGTTATCTCAGGTTTTATCAGGTAAGTGAGAGCTATCATCCTGAGAAGCGGTTCCAATGACAAAGCAGGAGGCACACGACAGGGTGGGATGGCTCCTGGTGCAGGTCAGCAAGACTGTGGGTAATGGGTAGGCCATTTCCTCTGAATTCCCTTACACTGGCCAACCCCCATGCCTTCAACCATGTTCACACCAGGAATAAAGGAGGCATGGGCACAGTTGGCCTGAGGAGCCAGTACCAAAATGTGACAACTCCTCTCTCTCTCTCTCTCTCTCTCTCTCTCTCTCTCTCTCTCTCTTCTTCTTCTTCTTCTTCTTCTTTCTTTCTATTATTGTTGTTTTTGAGACAGGGTTTCACTGTTTAGCTCTGGCTGTCCTGAAACTCACTCTATAGACCCGGCTGCCCTTGAGCTCACAGAGGTCTGCCTGCCTCTGCCTTCCGAGGCTGGGATTAAAGGTGTGTGGCACCAGCACTAGGGCAGGCCAGCCAGCCTCCCGCTCTCTGTGGGTGTGGCTTATGGCATGTAACTGTGGTACAATTAAATCTTCTACAGTCTGTCTTTTGGCTAATTTTAAAAATTGGAAAGCAGTAGTAGCATTCCACATAAATACAGCATGGCGCATGCTCTGCTTCCAGCTGTGACAGAGCGGCAAGGTGTATTCACTGGCCTGTCCTAGAAACACAGTTTGGGAGCATAAGACAATGACACTGGGGCTTTGGGGTCCATCCGGTTCATGAGAGTGACTCCCAGGGAAGGGGAATGAAGAGGTGAGTCCCGTGATTCCCTGGCTTGCTGCCTCGGCATCTGCAGCCATGGGTCACTCCCTGGGCTGAGACAGTGCTTGAGTGTTTGGGCGAGGAATGTAGAAAGGAGAGTAGTGGCGGGTGCACACACTTAAAGAGGGAACCCAGGGCATATGAGATGCAGCCGAGGACTGTTATCTCTGAAGCCCTGGGAGTCCTGACTGGGTGAAGGACAGCTCAGCCCTGGGGCATGAGCCCCAACCCTGCAGAACGCAGATGTCACAGCCACCAGTCCAAGAGTTCAGACACCCATGCCAGTGGAGGAGCAGAATGAGCCTGATTTAAAGGCTGCTCTTGTCCCGACTGTCAGAGCTTACACAGAGCTGCAAAAAGAGCAATAAGGGAAAATAACTGCATCCCAGAACAAAATCCAGAAATAGTACAAAGAGCACAAAAATAACCAGCAGCCAGTAACACAAGAATCACTGTCTGGCATCCTGTTGAAAAATCACCAGACATGAAGAAACAGGAGCATGCAGGTAAAAGGAGAGGAGAAGTCAGTCCACAGAAGGAGACCAGGAAACACCACATAGCCATAGCTGTAGACAAATACAGTCCATAGGTTAAAGAAAGTGGCGAAAGCGAGAACACGCTAAGAACATGGAAGAAGTTAAAAAGGATTGTTACACAAATTCATCTGGAGAACTGCCCTTTCTGTGATGGGCAATGGGCTGGGACGTGAGAGGGTATTAGATGCTGCTATTAGAGGAGAAAAGACTAGTGAATGTGAGTGTGCCAACATAGGACGTTTCCACAGTGTAGCACGGGAGGAAAGTGGCCTGTGGGAGTTAGTGTGCGGGTGGAAATCGGGTGGGGGCTTCAAACCACAATGACTGAAAATTTCCCAGGAAGCTGGACAAGCCCCAAGGAAAGGAACCTGCAGCCTGGTTACTCAGAACCAGCGATGTGGGCTTATTTGTTACTCTTGCTGTGACAAAGTGCTATGACCAGGACAGCTTATTGTGGAGACACATTGTTTATGGTTTATTAAGGCATGCCTGACGATTCAGAGAGCAAAGTCAGCCACAAGCCATAGAAGCCAGGCACACACCTTTAATGCCAGCAGCCGGAAGCTAGGAGGTGGTGGTACACACCTTTAATCCTAGGACTCAGGATTAAGAGGTAGATGGATCTCTGTGAGTCCAAGGCCACCCAGATCTACACAAGATTGATCCAGTCCTAAAGAGAAACAGGTCGCACAAAGATGACCTCAGCACCTGGGATCACACACCTTTAATCCCAGCATTAGGGAGGTATCTAAGCTAGGAGAAAGGTCAGTATCAGGCTTTCATTCTCCAGCCACATTGAGGATTGAAAGACATTGAAGTCTCAGGGTTCTCCAGCCTGAGGTTTGGTGGAGCCAGGACCACATTTCAGTCTGAGGTAGAGTGAGAGCTAGTGACCAGCTACTTTGATTTTTTTCAGCTTGAAGTTTGAGCCCCAATATCTGTCTCTGGGTCTTTTATTTATCATGTTATAATTTACAGAAGCTTATAGAAGGGTTTGTAGGCTGGGCAGTGGTGGTACATGTCTTTAATCCCAGCGCCTGGTCTACAGAGTGAGTTCCAGGACAGGCAGGGCCACACAAAGAAACTCTGTCTCAAAAGAAAATTCATAGTGTATAGAAGGGTGTCTTAGTTAGGGTTTATATTGCTGTGAAGAGACAACATTACCGTGGCAACTCTCATAAAGGAACATATTTAATGGGGTGACTCACAGTTTAAGAGGGTTAGTCCATTATCATCATGGCAGAAAGCATGGCGGCCTGCAAGCATATTTACTTGTTGCTGGAGAAGGAACTGAGAATTCTACATCTTCATTCGTGAGCAACAGAAAGTGAACTGTCTGCTACACTAGGCATAGCTTGAGCATAAGAGACCTCAAAGCCCGCCCCCTGGGGATACACTTCCTCCAACAAGGCCACACCCACTCCAACAAGGCTGCACCTCCTGACAGTGCCACTCCCTATGAGCTTATGGGAGCCAATTATATTCCAACTACCAAAAAGGGTTTGTTTGGGGTTTACAGTTTCAGAGGCGTATGAGTCTATGACCATCGTGGTGGGAAGCATGGCAGCAAGCAGGCAGTCATGGTGCTGGAGCTGAGAACTGACTTCTCAATCCATAAACCTGAGACAGAGAAAGGGAGCAGGGGAGAGGAAGGACTGGGAGAGAGAGGGGCTGGGAATGACTTCAGTATTTGAAGCCTCAAAGCCCGCCCCCAGTGACACACCTCTTCCAACAAGGCCACGCCTCCTAATCCTTCCCAAACAATTCCACCAACTAGGGACCAAAGTTTCAACTATATGAACCTATAGGGAACCATTCTCATTTAAACCACCACAAAGGGAAAGATTAAAAGTAGGCATTAAAAAAAAACAACAACAACAAATCACAGGCCAGGAACATAACTCAGTGATGGGGGCCTTGCCTAGTAAATGGGAGGTCCAAAGTTCAATTCCCAGCACCACAAAAAAGTAACTAATGTATATCAAAATATATTGCATATATAAAAGTAAATTATGTTACATTTCTTTTAGTAGTAAAAAATATCTGTAAAGTACAGGATGAGGGATGGGGTCGAGGGTGGACTCAAATTATTGGCCTAGAATTCTATACCCAGAAAGAATATCTTTTAAAAACTAATGCAAATGCAAGATGTTTTATAATATATATAAATGTAATATATTATAAAATATATTATATATATTAAAAACACATTTGCATTATAAGGAATGCTAAATGAAGCCCTGGAGGCAAAGGAAATAAGAAAAGTTAATACAGAAATCTGGGTCTATACAAATGGACAAAAAGCAGCAGAAACAGTATGTGAGTTAAAGCAAAAATATGCTTAAAATAGAGGCTGGAGAGATAGCTCAGCAGTTAAGAGCCCTGCTGCTCTTCCAGGACACAGATTCAATTCCCAGCACCATATAGCACCTCACAACTGTCTGTGGCTCCATTTTCAGGGGATCTGACACCCTCTTCTGGCCCCTTAGAGTCCTAGGCACACACATGGTGCACATACATACATGCAGGCAAAACACTTGTGCACACAAACTGAAAAACACATCTTTAAAGAAGAAAAAACACACTTCACACATATAAGGGTCTTTAATATCGATAATGGACCAGGAGGAGTATGATAACGGTGCTGCAGTTTATAACAAAATGCCGGGCGCATGAACTGAAAGCCGGCGAAGGGAAGCGTGGGGAAGCACTGTAGGGTTTCAAGCTACGCATGAAGGGGCAACGTCCCTCACGGGGAGACTGTCAGCGCTACTGGGAAATCCTGCCAAGTCTAAACAAGAACACACAGAATGACACGTAGACCATTAGCCAATGAAGAAACCAAAAATTGTAACAAGTACTCAACCCAAATGGAAAGAGAAATATATAAAGAGGATATGATATAAATATATAAAGAAGAGAGACGGGAGAAACAGAATTTGGACGGCAAGGTGGAAGGCACCCCTGCAATTAAAGCCGGAGACTGTCTTTTGGGGGCAGTAGCCATCGGCAGGCTCCCTGGACCAACCCCGCTTTAAGTGTCAAAAGCTGGGGAATGTGATGCTAACACACGGGAGCTCTGAGGCAGCTCGTGAGAAGAAACCTGAGCAGGATAGAATGACTTCACAGCAGGAGCAGGACAGGATGCTGTCACCCCAAACGGGCACACATGGAGCAACAGGACAGGACAGATGGATAAAACAGCAAGTGGAAATATGACCTCGGCTATGGGCGGATCTCAACCCTGACTCTCGGCAGTCACTAGACAAGTGGCTGGAAATGCAGGGAACCACTCTGCCCCACAGCACTGGAATATGTACTCTCAAGGGCTCCCAGAACATTCACCAAGATGGACCGTAAGAACTCCCCGTGAAGGTGCAAGGTTAAATGATACTGGTCATGTTCTCAGCCAGCAACAGCAAGATATCTAGAGGGTCAAAATATTTGGAAACTGAGCATCATCTTCTTTGTGACACAAAACAAGAAATGAAAGAGACACTGGGACGCTGTTTGAGCTGAATGAAAATGAAAACACAGCATAGTAAGACCGAGGTGGCATGGCTCATATACGCTTGGAGGGAAATATAAGATGACTCATTAGTCCGTTTTCCATTGCTTATAACAAAAACCTGAGGCTGGGAATGTTTTAGACACATGTGTAAAAAACATATATTAACATATATTAACATACTATAGCTATGTGTATATGTGTGTATACATATGCATTCATACATATATACATTTTCACATACATACATGGAAAGAGAGTTTATTTTGGGGCATTGATAACTCACTATCAGGCAGCTTCATCTGTTTGAAGGCCTCTGATAAAGGGCCTCCTGGCAGATAGCATCATGGCTACACACACACAGAGAGGACAACGGCATGGTGAGACAAGAAGGCGGAGACTCAGGAGACAGAGTTGCCTTTTATAACAACTCTCTCTCAGGGGCATCGCAGGAACCCCTTCCAGAGAACCGCATCCACGATGTGACTGTCCTGCATAGCCTCCACCTCTTAAACAGCCCTCTGCCCTTCACATCAGGGTGAGGCTTCTAGCGGACTGACGATGGACGAGCCTTTGAAAAACAAAGCACATTCGACTACAAGCTCAAGAAGAGAGCTCTCAGGTTTAGACACTGGGAAAAGAAGGACAAACTGAATCCAAAGAAGACAAATACACACGCACGCACGCACGCACGCACGCACGCACACAGTATAAATCGATGAAAGAGAAATAGAGAGTAACAAAAGAAAACCAAAGCTGCACAAATCTTTAAAAAGCCATTAAAACCTTAAGCAGGCAGCCCACCTGATCAAGAAAGCTGGCACAAATCATCAATGCCAGGAAGAGACAGCGTGTACCACCAGATCCTCCACAGTCCTCACAAGCAAATGGCTTGTGGTGAAAACTTGTGGATTAGTCCAACAGCGCAGATGAAATGGGCCAATTCGTCAAGTCCAGCAAAAAGGAATTGATAAGCCTAATGTCTGTATTATCTACATCTGTCAGCAAATTTTAATTTGCAAATAAAAGCCTTGTGAAAAGTGAATTGAGACACAGATGGTCCCGATGCTGAAGTGTCTCACGTCTAACAGAAGTAGTGCCAACACTACATAGCCCAGACAATAGAGAGGAAGGCACACCCCATCCAGGCATGCAGCATTGCCCTGCGATAAAGACATCACAGGAAATACCAGAGAACAACATCCTTCGTGAGCGAAGACGCAAATCCAATTACCAAAATTTTAGGGAATTTAATCCATCTAATTCTAATCATGACACAGCAGCTTTATCCTAGCCAGGCAAGGCTGCTTTAACATTCAGGAGTCAACAACTCCATCATAGTAACGAACAAAAAAGAAAAACCTCATTCAGTAGGAAAAATACTTGATAAGATCCAATGTTGATTAATAATAAAATCTCCTTCGTGAACTTGGGATCTATCTCATCTGGTCAAAGCCAGCTTTGAAAACAAAACAAAATGTAAAGCCCTGTAATTGCCCAAGACTTAGGGTAGGCCAAAGATGTTCCAAACGTTGTGCTGGAAGGTTCCACCTAATGAATGGGGCAGAGGAGTGAAGATGTCGTCAGAGAGAGTGACACTCCTCTCCTTGACTGGGTAGATAGGCTCATGGAATTCAAGGATAAAAACTGCCAGGAGTGTGGTCAGCCACAACCCCAGCTTTTACTCTTCCACCCTGTCTTCTACAATGATACCTGCATTTTCCAGACACAGCAGGAAACCCGTGATAGCATGCACAAGACCTGGGAAAGCTCAAGCCAGACCAAAGCCTAGCATGGGATGCAGGGGTGGGGTGGGAGGTGGGAGGGTCATGAAGTCCCACTACAAGCTGAGGACTAAGCATTGAGAGAAGAGTCAGTTTTGTTTCAGAGAGTAGGCTCTAGTAGGTCACCATACTCCAGCAAATGTCCACACAGCCAAGAGAACATGGACAGCACAAATTGGACTTGATAGGTTTTTAAAAAAGACACAATTGGGTGGGTAGGGGAAGGGATGGGTCTGAGGGTTGTCGGGGAGAGATGACTATGACCAAAACACATTGTATGAAATTGTAAAAAATTGATAAAAAAAAATAAGAAAAATACCCACTGAAATTGATTGATAGGCAAAGTGCATCAATATACACAGGTCAACTACACTTTCTATACTTACAACAAATAATCAGAAACAGACATGCTAAAATATTCACAGGCTACTAACATATTAGATGTTTAGTTGTAACTCTAACAAAAAATATCTGATATTTGTACATTAAGAGCGACAAATCACTATGGTGATATATTGTTTATGATCTATTAAAGCCACTGGAGATCAAAATAGCAAAGCAGCCATACTAGGGAGCCATGGAAGCCAGGCACACTCCTTTGATCCCAGGACTCAGGATTAAGAGGTAGACGGATCTCTGTTAGTTCAAGGCCACACTGACTACACAAAATTGATCCAGTCCTAAAAAGAAACAGTTCACACAAAGGTGATCTCAGCGTTTGGGATCACATGCCTTTAATCCCAGCACTAGGGAGGTGGACCCAGGAGAATATGGGTGGGCGGAGAAAGAAATATAAGGAGGAGGAATTCAGAGCTTTTTGCCTCTGAGGATTCCTATGGACAGGATTGCCATTTCAGCTGGATAGAGGTAAGATCTACTGGCTTGGCTGCTTGGTTCCTCTGATCTTTAGCTTGAACCACACTATCTACCTCTGGGTTTTTTTATTTTTCGTGTTATGGACCACCCTGAGCTCCAAGGAGGAAGCATGGTACTGCTCAGTGCCATGATGGTCTGAACAGGACAAGGAGACCCACACGTAGGTGCCCCAGGCTCTGAGGAGAAAACACAGGCTCCTGCCTGGTGTCTTGTAGAGCCAGGAAGACAGGCACTACTATGGTGAGCAAATGTATGGTGTGGTATGGGAGAGAGAGAGAGAGAGAGAGAGAGAGAGAGAGAGAGAGAGAGAGAGAGAGAGAGAGAGAGAATGGTCCATGTCCTGTGGACAGAGGCATCTTTGAAGAGGTGAAAGCAGCCAGGAGGGCCATGGTGAAGTTTGGGCCTGGGCTGCTACGGGACCCATGTCTTGCTTCATGGCTCTGATGCAACCACCGTCTGTGTCGATACCCCATGGCTCCTGATACCACCAAAGGCCAAGAGGATAGAGCTATACAGAGTTGGCCCCACGCCCTCACTGGCTGCAACACAAGAGAGAACTGGCCCTGCCCCTCACCAGTTGAAGCACTCAGGAGAGAGGATCCTACACCTCACCTGGGGAGCACAGTAAGTTGACCCTGTAGACAGGGGCGGGGCAGGTGAGCTTCGCAAGAACATGAGCGTGAGAGATTTGGGCTCAGCCCTCATCTGTCATTTGTCAGTATGGGCAGGGAAGAGATGCCATCCCCTGCAACCCTTCTATGCCTGAGGCAGGTGGGAGAGTAGGCCCTGTACCTTAGAGCTGTCCCTGATGGTGACTCTGAGGATGTGAAAGCAGGAAACTGGCCCTCCCCTTGCTCATTGCTGCAAGGGGTGAACTGACCAGGGCAATGCAAGAGAGCGCACCCTGGTGGTGAGGACAAAGGAGAGCTGGCTGATTGACCAAGCCTGCAACTACCAGGCCCAGAGTTATGAGCTGGCCGACCCCAGCATCCACCCATCTGTGTTCTGCTGGACCAGTCCTGCAGACCCAAAGCTGCAGGGTCTTTGCAATGCAGGGTAAAAACAGGATAACCAAGAGAATTCCCAGCGAGGGTCCAGCATCGATAGATAGTGTAGTGGAAACCAGAAGCATCAAACCAGACCAGTGACTCTGCAATGATCACGTGCAAATGAAGACACGCGCACGGAAGGGTTCACTGCGTGACTCAGTGTGTCACACAAAGCTTCCTTGATGAGATTGACTCTCTTCCTCCACCCCTTTTCTCTTAAATTTTATTCTATTTTGAGGGGGGTGTGTAAGGGCAGAAGACAGATCTGAAAGGAGGGGGAAAGAATGGGATTGCCACAAAAAACAAATATAAAGAAAGTTTTTTAAAAAGAGCAACAAAAATGGACTCACTGGATTATATTAAAAAAAAGAAGACATGAACTTGGGGGAGTCTGGGCGTAGATCTGGGAGGAGTTAGCAGGGGGTGGGTGAATATTATCAATTACATCATATGCATGCATGAAATTCTCCAAGAGTTAATTAAAATATTGTATTTTTTAAAACCTAAAATAATGCAGTATGAAATGAAAGAAGAGCAAATCAAGTGGGATATGGACCATGTTCATGGACAGGGAAGCGAGGCCGCTGCTCCAGATTAATTCACAGAGCAAGCGATCTCAACCAAAATCCTGTCATGTTCCTTTGTGGTAAACATTGGCATTTGGAGTCTAAAATATTGACATAACAGAGAATTCAGAAACAGATTCAAATGTACATGGTCAATTGGTTTGAGACAAAAATACAGACTATTTGTACTTCCTCAATAGAAAAAAAAGCACAGCTCGTTGGTGAACAATGCTGGGTTCTCACCCGTTCTACGGTACTACTTACTGTTCTACTTTTAGGCAACAAAAGCATGTCTCCAAGAGGTCTGCATACGAATTGTCACACAGCTTTGTGTGAAGTATTCAAAAACTGGATGGAACCCAAATGTTCAGCTGGTGAATATGTTAATTCATCATGCACATTCTCCGTTCAGAATAAATTTGCTACAGGGACAGAAGCTAGATCCGCCCCCCTCCCCTCACTACCACCACCACTAAGTGGGGAGGCATAGTCTATGCAAGCTTCTATTCTGTATAGATCATGGAGAATGCAAACCAATCTTGACTGACTAACAACTTGGCAGTGGTTTCCTAGGGACAAAGCTGAGGACAGAGAAGCAGAGATTAAGAGAAGGAGGAGATGCTGGGGGGATGGTGTACTTTTCCTCAGTGGTAGCCATGATTTCACAGGTTAAATAATGTATCACATTGCATACTTTCAACATGAGCAGGAGCAGCCGGCTGAGTGGTGCTTCCTGTGCAAGCAGCAAGCAGCAAGCAGCGGGAAATGAGTTTGGAGGTCCCAGCACCCACATAAGAACTGGACAAGGCACACGTCTGTTACCCCAGCACTGATGGGCTGGAAGCAGGCAGATTACAGAAGCTCTCATCAGCCAGGCCAGTCAGAAAAGCAAGCAAGCAAACAAACAAACAAAAACAGTGGGCTCCGGAGTCAGTGAGAGACTCTGTCTCAGAATAAATAAATAAATAAATAAATAAATAAATAAATAAAGTGGAGAAGAACAAAGGTAGCCATCATTGTTGATGTCTGGCATCTGTACCCAGGTGTAGGCAAGCATACTGGTTCACATACACTTCTCAGCAGACACACATACACCTTTGCAGTTTATTTTATGACAACCATCCTTCAATAACACTGCTTTTAAAAATACTGTCATTAAATTACACATTTCAATAAGATAAAATGTAAAAGCAATCTAAAAGAGAAGTCATAGCTATAAAGACACCATGGTGAGGCAGATGCAAATATGTTCACTAATACACAGTCAAAACCTTTATGCTACAACCCAGCACAAATGCTAACATGCATCCTTCACGCTACAACCCAGCACAAATGCTAACATGCATCCTTCACGCTACAATCCAGCACACAAGCTAACATGTATCCTTCACGCTACAATCCAGCACACATGCTAACATGTATCCTTCACGCTACAACCCAGCACACATGCTAACATGTATCCTTCACGCTACAACCCAGCACACATGTTAACATGTATCCTTCACACTACAACCCAGCTCTGCCTTTTTAATATCAGCTCCACTCTTGCACTTTGGTGCCAGCGAGAGAGCCAGGCAGCAAACTGTGGCAAGGAAAAGAAAGGGCAAAGCAAATAGTTACTATTCCTAGGCAATTTTTTTAAAGAATTATTTATTTTTATCTTATGCATACAAGCGTTTTATCTGCATGCATGTCTGTGTACCATGTGTATGCCTGGTGCTTGCAAAGGCCAGAAAGGGTGTTGGATCCCTTGGTACTGGAGTTACAAATGGTTGTGAGCCACCATGCAGATTCTGGGAACCGAACCCAGGTCCTCTGCCAGAGCAACAAGTCTTCTTAGGCACTGTGACATCTCTTCAACCTTATCTCAAGCGATACGGAAGTTTCAATATAATCTACTAAAAACAAAGTCTATTAGTGGTCCAATGAGTAGAAGAAAAAAAGCTCAGTAGTGAAAATGAAAGATAGTAATGACATAATCCAGCAGTAAAAGTAAGCCACCATTTTTCAAGGTTACATCATAGCCATGTTGTCTTGGAAGGCCCTTCTAGATGGAGGGAACAGCTGAACTTTGTTGGAGGATTGAAGGAAGACCTGTATACATAAATAGACATACCATATTCATGGATGGCTAGAGTCAATAGGATGAAAATTTCCTTTAAGTCGATAAAGAGATCAAATATGGCCCCAATCTATATCCTAGCTAAGCAATCAAGATGGTTTGCAAAATCAGTCTATCATAATGAAGAGACCAAGGTAATTCCATCTTGTTCTGACTCCAACTTGTGTTTGCTTAGACAGTTCTCACCCCTCTATCCCCAAAAGTCACATCCACTTTAGCAATACATTGAGATTTCCATGACCTTGACTGTGGTCCAGATGTAGTAACCAAAGTAGTGTTTATACAAACTTAACATAAACTGAAATAACCGAAGAGGGTATAAATCAAAACCAGTCGTCACTGTTATATCCTAAATCCTGTCTATGCTCTGCCAAGAATGAATGTTTCAAGGCTACTCTGACCCTCATCTAACTTCCATGTAAATTATGGTCTCCGTGGGTTTTGCCTTTAAAAACCCTGTGCCCCAGAGCTTCAGCACAATGACATCATTCGCCCACTCTTGGTGACCAGCCGTAATTAAAGGACTCTTAACTGGTTTAAACAGCATGGTTGTCTGTAGCTTTCTCCCATGGATTATTTGAACAGCAGTGGTTCAAAATGGGCGGGGTCGTCCCTTCTAGAAGACCCTGCAGGTGGGACACTGGCTTAGAAGGAGGCTTTGTTGGCTCTTGGGGTCTCTGAGAAGAGAGCTCTGGGCAGCACTTGGCACGTCACAGCTGTGCAGCTATAGTTTTGGGGGGAACAAATGATGGTTTGGGGATGGACAAGCAAAGCAAAAAAGTGGAATGAAGAGCTAGAACATGGCCATCAGCAAACCTGACTGTGGCAAGTGATTCAAGGGCTTCCTAGGAAGACGGGCCAGATTCATTCGGTCCACAGCACTGGTGTAACAGGAAACAAAACCCACTTTACATCGTGAACATAAACGCATCACAGGTGGGCCGGAGCCTGAAGGTGAAACGCATCACAGGTGGGTCTGCAAGAGACAACCTGAGGGTTTATGTGGACGCCACACAACATAAGGGCGAATCTGAGGCGGCAGACACATGAAAATTTAAAGTTCTGTTCAGCGAAAGACACCATCAACAAAGAAAAAAATACAAGCCTCGGTCTGGGTGGATATATTTACAGCCCATATAACCAATAAAGTATCACTGCCCAGATACATAAATAATTCCTAAAAATCAATAAGAAAACAGCAAGCAGCCGATGGAAAAATGAGGAAATGATAAGAAACAATAAATATGGGGAGAGGACAGTACACAATAAATATGGGAAAACATGTTCAGCTTCAGGACTAACACGGAGAGGCACAAATTAAAACAACAAGATGCCATTTTTCACCCATTAGACCATAAAGAATTAGTAAGTCTGATATCACCCAGTGCTGCTGTGAATTCGTGGGAACAGAAGCTGGGAAGTGCTGGCTGGAAGGTAAATTGGCATTACCATAGGAACAGCCACACTCTTATGCCACACTCATAGGTCGTGTTTACCAAGCACTTGTAACCTGCCAAGAACTGTTCAGAGCTCTGTCCACAGGAACCCCAAGAGTCCAAGACACCTCTCTCTCAGCCAGCACTTCCACCTAGAGGCTGTTGCCCTGAGGGTCTGCACACACAGTCACTGGGTCACAAAGAGCACCAGAGCATCGCACATCCCTGCCTGTCAGGCAGAAGGGACAGGCTGAGAGTTCCTTGGTGGTGAGGGAGAAGAAACTGTGTCTTCTTGACCTAGGAGAATATTTTACTACAGTCAGCTAGCAAGCTGGATTGCCATCAGCCAGCATGGAGATCTGTAAGAAAGCAGACGTTGAGGAAAGCAAGTTGCAAACATCTCTACCACTTTATCGCTTCTGTAAACTTTCAAACACATAAAGTATTGTGAATGGATATGTACACTAATAGAAAGTACAAACTTGTGCATGGGAAAGATACCCAGACACCAGGGCAAAGCAGGGACACCCGTCTACCTGCAGAAGCTGAGCCATCTTCAGAAAGTGAACTTGGGAAAGCAGAGTCAGCCTGGAGGAGCCAGAACCCAGAGGGAGGAGGTTACTTCAAAAATTCACCGGCGTTTGCTGTTTGGAATGCACTGAGGTAACTGCTGTCATTCATTCAGGCAGAAGAAGCAGAGGTTTAGTGCACACCAAAGCAGCATGTGTTAAAAGTCTCCCTGACAGCTGCCCAGGGGATTCCTCATGAGGTGAGAGCTCTGAGTGGCATCTGAGGTCCCTGTTAAAGTTGGGGCAACATGAGGAAATCCACACTCTCATTTCTGCTCCTCACAAGGAGCCAGGACAGCACAGCATTTTAAAAGCTATGGGTACCAGGGGAAGTAATGCAATGCAAAGATGCTGTGGTTCGCTGACAATCTGATCATATCTAGAAAACCATAAGGTGTGGGGAACCACGAGAAACGAATTAGAGCTTAGTGATTGAGTGAGACAGGGCTTGCACCTACAAATCCACTTTGCAAAAGCGGCTGCCTGTTTACAGTGGCTAGAGAAGCCCAGGTTCCCTAAGAGGGGAGGAAAACAATCAAAAACACATTCAAAAGCCTTGCTGAGGATGGCTATAAACTTTACTGGCCAACACAAAAGAAGATCCCAGTAAGTGGAGAAAGAGACACCTAGTTTTTTTTTTTTTTTTTTTTCCTGTAAGGAAATGCTGTAAACTGCCACGGTCTCCCACAGGGATCTGTCCACACAGTGGAATCCCAATCAAGCTGCAATTGCACCTCCTGTAGAATTTGACAGGCTGAATGAAACTCCCCGGCAAAAGAGAACACTTGAAAACATTGGTTTTTGACAAAGGAGAGCGATGACAATTGGACTTGCAGACAAGACACAAGGTACAGGTGACAAGGATGCTTGCTGCATGTTTGAGCAGCGGGGACACTAGAGGCATCAGGCACAGTCAGGGGCTGGGAGTCGGAAGACAGGCTGCCCACTGGGACAGGCTAAGGGAGGTGTCTAAGTCACAAACACAGGAACCTTCTGTGAGGTAAAGAAAGACATCTGAAGATAGACAAGCACAAAAAACGATACTGACTTCACCATTAATCAGGGGGACGTTGGCCAAAGCAACCGTGAGATATTACTTTTCTTCCCAAAAACTGGGAGGAAAAGGAAAAGCTAATGTTTCTTACAATGACAGAGACATAAGCCAAGGCAGTGTTGGCCTATGTGGCCGGTGGGGACCCTGATCTAGAGAGTGACTTGGGTATTGGAAGAAAATGATTAAAGGAGAGGAAGAGAAACAAATCCATTTTTTTTCCTAGCAAGAGAGCTTGCTACACAGCCGTGTCACCCCTAAGAGGGAAGAATCTACAGCTATCAAAAAAATGAGGTCGGGCTACGTGTGCCAACATGGAAAGCTCCCGAGACACTGTGTTAAATATAAAAAGCAAGTTGCAGACAACCCATGAAATATGTATGATTCCATTTGTGCGATGGCAAAGTCGCCAGACAAAACTGTATATTTCTCTTCCTCCATGCGCATGTGTGCCGGCCACCGAGAAGATAGTAGTTCAGGCAGCAGGGAGGGGCCGGCTCAGGAGCTGCACTCACCCCCACAAATGGCAGTGGGCAGAGTGTCCCCCAGGCTCTCGTCCATGTGCCGAGGGTGTAATTTAACAAATGACTGAGACAATAAAAAGAAATTAAAATAGGCAGCTAGACACACAGGTTGCAAGCTCAGGAAGGAAGGAAATTGGAGTGTCAGAGGTGGGTAGACGGCATTTGAAGCTGGGGACAGAAGACATCACCAGAACAAGTACCGAGTTCCAGGATGGCCCCAGAGCTGCTCCAGAGAATGGGAGGACTGGTCAGGAGAGCTGAGGCATGGAGATGGGGGGGCAGCTGAACCCCACTGTGGAGTAAGGAAGCTTAAGGAAGAACTGGGCTGACTGAGACCCTGCCCAGGAGCTGTGGCTTTGGAGAGCAGGTCTCATTGCTGCAGGTGCAGATGGGCAGGGGTATGCAGGAGAGGAGGGGGCACCGGTGCAGGGATGGCCAGGCAGAGCAGGAGATACCAGGAAGTGCTCTGTGCAAATGCGTTGTTAGAGGTGAGTCCAGTTAAGGCCCCCAGGAGCTATACAGAGCCCACAGAGAGAAGAGCTGGCCACAGGCTGCCAAATGTCACAAGGGGCTTTTCCAATACATGGTCATGTCCTCTGTACTCACAGGAGTTGGTGAGGTGAGCCCTGGGACAAGCAGCTTTGATGTGGGCTTTCCTATGTGGCTCCTCCATGGGAAGAAGGGGAGGGAGAAGCCTGGAGGAGGACTTGGGGACAGGCAGCACCATTAGGTGAGAACAATCCTGTCCTACAGTCAGGGCAGCATGGGGTTGGGGAGGCAGTGATGCCTGCCTGTCCCTGTGGAATGTTCTGGTTGCCCCAGTGGCTGGGGACAGGTAGAGAAGACAGACAGCAAAACCTAACACGATGGCTGCATCTGGGTGGCTGCCAGTGAGGGCTGGGGCCACAGGAGTTGGGTGTTTCCAAGTCAAGGAATGAGTAGAGTCCTTGGACGATTGGTTGGACAGACACTCAGGGACTTAGCAAGAGGAAAAACATAGAAGGCTCAGTGGCCAGGGTCTTCAGGGGGATCCTCACTGAGTCAAAAACCCCTGTCCTGTGAGTACTTGGACCCACAGCCCTGTGACCTCACTAAACCATGTGACTTGCCCTTGCCAGTGAAGCTACTCAGATGTCTATAAGGACATCTGCGAATCTGGGCTCCCTTAGCCCAGACAAATCCACACATGCAATCACTGCCCTTGTAGGGAGGGTGTAGGATCTGCAGCAAGGTTTAGCACCTGTATGTGCTCGGGGAGGGTGACAGGAGTCAGGAATGCCCAAACGTCCACCTGCTAGCTGCCTGTCTCAAACATCCTGCATCTAGTGAGTGAATCAGGTATTCCAGCTCCTCAATCCAGTTACAGTGCGCAGCCCGAACTCACAAAAGACTCAGGGCAAATGCGTAATGAGAAGCTAGGTTTCCAACCTAAAGTGTGTGGCTTCCAAGTTTAAAAAAACAGAAGTCAGAGGTGAACTCTTTCCTCTATACTTGTGCTATCTGCCTCACCCTGGGAGGCACAAAGGTGGCTGCTGGTGGTGTTGTGTGAGTGTGCATGCATGAGTGTGCGTGTGCTCGTGCATGTGTGCTCGTGCATGTGTGCGTGTGCGTGTGCGTGTGCGTGTGCGTGTGTGTGTGTGTGTGTGTGTGTGAGCTCGTGCGTGTGTATGCATGTGTGTGTATAAGAAAGGGGGGTGGACCCCGGCCTGGCTCCAGTAGGAAAAGACCATGCCTGCTGGTGTTAATGATCAGTTCACTCCAGCCACTGAGAGGGAAGTTTCCTAATTGGAAGCCCAGACTGGATAGCACAGAGCAGGACGAGTGCGTGTCTGCTTCCATCCGTCGACGGGAAGAGTCATCAGAATTCGGGTCATCGCTACGTAATGCACAATGGCTTTAATATCAGCAACTCCCCTTAAATATTAGATGCACTGAGAAAATATTAGCTAAATTATCACAGACTAATGTGATCAGTATCCTCTAGGATAAAATGTGATAAATGGGTTTTAATAAACTACGGAGAATTATATGCATCATATTCTTGGTTCCTGTCAATTTTATTTAGAGTAAAATGCCATTGCTATAATTAGTTGGTTTTTACTGTGTTCATTAAAAGCTTTTCTAATGACCGCTTGGAGGAATAAGTAAAATTAATTTCTTTCTTGAACATCCGAAGAATTCATCACACAAACAAAAAGCAAATTCTAGGTCCATGCAAGACAAGGCCATGGCTGAGGCTTGGGGACTTCCTGGCATCTGCCACGGGCTGTGAGACTCAGGCATCCATGGTGGTGAACAGGGTGCAGGGCCCCTGGCTGTGCCCTGAGTTGTAACTCCAAGGCCTCCTTGTCCAGGCAGCTTTCACAGACTCTACAGTTAGAGCCTTTCTCTGTAATTGGGAGAGCTTGGGGTTCTGAACTTGGGGTCCCATCCCACTTCTGGAAGGGAACCCAGGTCCCCTAGGTCACCTTCAGTCCAGCTACCCCAGCAGTACTGGGCTGAGCTCGGCCTTCATTCAGCCATAGTGTCCAGACTATGGACACATATTGTCCCTAGATGGACCAAGGCTGGTTAAGGGGCTGGTGATCATTGTACTTGTTAGGCCTCGAGAAGCAAGCCAGATAGTACCACTCTTCCTCCATGGTTCCTGTCTTTGCCCCTGCTTGAGTTTCTGCCCTCACTTACCTCAATTGAGAAGTGTAAGCCATTTAAATAAACCCTTTCCTTCCCCGGTTGCTTTTGGCCATGATATTTATCAGAGTAACATAAAATGAACTAGGACAGAAATTGGTACCAGAGAGTGGGTTGCAGCCATGATGCCCTGTCTGTGTGGCATTTATACCTTGGGCTGTTGTAGGGGAGGAAACTGAAGGATTTTGGTTCTTTGGAATGGAAAAGCCCGTGAACGCTCAGAGCTTAAGGAGCTGTTGTGGGAACTTGGAAGATAAAGCAGAGAGAAACGCAGACAATGGTTTTGAGGCTTCAGAGAGAAGTTTTGAATTAAGGGCCCATGGAAGTGAAACTTTTACTGGGACAATTGATGAGGCTGAGAAACTGGCTGTGGTTAAGAGGAGCCCCCCACCACTGAGGCAAAATCTTCTGGGAAGTGTTTCCTTAGGGTCAGCACACTGTGGGGGCCAAGGCTGATGGCTGGCAATATGTAAGTCTCCCACTTGATACTGGTTTTGGTGGCCTGAAGCAGTCATGGAGAGTGACTCAGCACTGTGAGAGGGCTGGGAGGCACTGGTGGAGGTATAGCTTCCATATTAGCACTGAGGGTAAGGCTTGTAGTGGGCTCCAAATCAGGGCAGCATCTGGGTACGGGGGAGTCTGCCTGGCTCTGAGGATGTGGTCACCCCAGCCAGGCAGCTGTGACAGGAGTTGCTGGCATGATGGGGCTGGTGGGGCTGAGCCTATGGTTGGGAGAAAGAAGAGGAGCAACGTGGAAATGCTGTTGCCTGCTTGGTTCCTCACTGGTGAGGAAAGTCAAACCTGGATGCTCCCTCCCAGGCCTCCCCAGGTCCAGGGCTCACAGGGCCTTAGGACAAGCCTGAGAACTTGGATGGTGTTCAAGGCCACTGGCCGCCTCCCACATCGCGCTACACACACTCACGGTTGCCACCTGTCTTAGTTACTTTTCTGATGCTGCCATAAAACACCATCACCAAGGTAACATCTTCCAGGAGGGTTTATTTGGCTGATAGAGGGATGAGTCCATCACGGTGAGGAGGCATGAGAGCGGGAGCAGCGAGCTGAGAGCTTACACCCGACCCCCAAGCACAAGCACAGAGCAAACTCAGAATGGTATAAGTCTTATAACCTTAAATCCTGCCTCCAGTGACACACTTCCTCCAACAAGGCCACACCCCCTAAACTTCCCAAATAGCTTCATCAATTGGGGACCAAATATTTAAATGAGACCATTGGGGACATTACTTATTCAAACCATCAGTGCACAAACTCATAACATATTCTCTCTCTCTCTCTCTCTCTCTCTCTCTCTCTCTCTCTCTCTCTCTCCTCCTGTCTCTCTGTCTCTCTGTCTCTCTGTCTCTCTCTCTCTCTCTCTCTCTCTCTCTCTCACACACACACACACACACACACACACACACACACACACACACACGAAACCTGTCTCTCCAATCCTTCCAATCCTTATCTCTGCCAGGTTTTAATTTAGTGGCCAGCCATTGGTTCCTGGCTAGCACCTACCTGTGCCCCATAGTGACCTGCCATGCTCCTTTTTGTTACCCCCACCCTGCTCCTCAGAGATGCCCTGCTAAGAACCACCCACCCACCCCACCCCGCTAGAGTCACATTCGACTGGCCAAAGGGTACATCACTTCAGAGCCTCCCCTGGGCCTTCCTGTCCTGAGATTTTACAAGGAAGGCAGTGAGGACCTGATCAGACAGTGTTTTTGTTATTGGGAAACTGCAAGACCACCTGGCTCACCGAGGCATTGCAGACCCCGAGTCCTAACAGAAAATGATAACACCAAGCCATGGCTCTCCAGACACCACCATGACAGGGTGTCTTGACCACTCGTCATTTGGATATTGGGATTCATGGGTTGGAGTGACCCTTCCCACTTCAGCCTTCCTGGGGTAGTGGCAGGAGCTTTCCCCAGTACCCTGGTGGCACTGTCCACTGCCATGGTACTAACTAATGGCTGGCTACATGGAGATGTACTGGTGCTTTGATGACGTCCAGCTCGGCTGCCCTCATCATCAAGACAGCGCCTTCAAAGGGATGGAGCTCAGCTGCCTCTCCAGATGTTCACGGAGCCCTCTGCTCTATACAGGAGGCCTCAGGGCTGTTGGCCCTCCCAGATCTCTCTCACAGTCTCTAGTAGATGTGCAAGCCCTAGCTCCCCCCAGTGCAGGTCTCAGGAGCAGAACCGCAGCCTGGTCTGGGGCACCCTACTCCTCGGGCGTTTCTCTGGGTTCCTAAACTCTCTTCCACAGAAGCCTCCATGGGAGCTAAGCTCCACTCCTCTCTAGCCTTGTCTTAGTGTAGGCATGGGAGGAACAAGGGGAAAGAGTGGGGCCAACAGGGACCAGTCTGAAGTCTCTGGGGCCCCGCCCTGCTTGCAGCTATCCTCACAGTGAAGCAAATGTTTTAGCACCCAGGCACTGACCACTGACCTGCTGGATCCTTGCCCCCTAGTGTCAGCAGGACCTATCCCAGGCTTCCCCAACGTCTTCCAAAGGTCTCCTCTCACCTGCCTGACCCCTAGAGTGGAAATGCACACTCTTCCGCCTGCATCCCCAGCCCACCCTCACTCCCATCCATCAGATGCGCTATCCGACACGGTCACCAAGCCAGTTGTCACCCTGGCTCGCATCCCACCCACACACCCAGTTCCATGGTGCCAGGCGCCCTGTTTTGTTTGGTGCCCATCTCATGATGCGCTGGGGAATCTTTGAGGAATGAGCGTTCCAGAGGCTGGAGTCCTGTCACTGCTTGAGGTAGGTGCACTTTTCCGCTCACATGCACACTGCAGAGTGCTCCACCTCAGACACTGAGCAAGCGCCAGAAGCGGCAGCCAGCATCGAACTCTGTACATGCTGTTTTTCCTTATAGAGCATAACAATCTATAAACTAGACATGGCAAGAGGTCAACACTCATGTAGAACAGTCACACCATGCACCGTGATATACTACATGGCCACGGTTCATCTCTTGCTGTCCCCATTCCTTTTCCGGGGGTAGCATGAGTGCTGGGATACTACGTGCAAGGTGAATGACAAGGAGCTGCCACCCAGTGGGGCCGTCCAAACTGCCCGCGTCGCCACTCTTACACTTTGGAGCCATTATTAAATAAAACAAGCGGCTTGAACACAGTTTGCAGGGGTATCTTGTGACCGTCCATCCCATAATCAAGCTGCGACTGCCAGGCAGACTGCACGCATGTGCAGTGCGGGCACCCGGGACTGAGGGATGGCTCGCAAGCCAGAGCGGATGGTGCGCAATGATGAAGTCGGGTCACACTGTTCTCAAAGGCGCTCCGTTTCTGGAATTCTTTGTTCCTTTCTGGAGTTTTCCATTTGGTGACCTCGTGTAACTGAAACCACAGGAAGTGAAATACTTGCTAAGTGGGGAGTGGGGGTGGGGTGGGGTGTGGTTCTTGGGCACATGGAAAACATCCCCTGTAGCGACAGCACTCAGCCTCGAACATGCCAACCCTGGGAAGGGCGTCTTGAGCCTGGCCGGACATCTTGGGGCTGCGTTCTTCACATGAGGAGCACTTGCTGAAGCGATCGGGCAAATGGGTAATTTAGCTGGTAATCATATGGCGTCCTTGTTTATTCACCGTTAGAAGCTGCACCTTACACTCTCTCTAGAGCGAGGCAGAGACACACTCAATTAAGCTGAGGGTGAATAGGGCCTGCGGAGCCAGCTCCGGGACTGGGGGCCCAGGTACAGCCCAGGAGAAGTCTCCGCGCCTAGCAGTCAATCAGGGTACCCTAATTGGAAAGTGGTAATAAAAAGTAATTGAGTTTAATACATAATTTAGATCATTACCTCCTGCTTAGGTGTGGGGAGGAAATTATTTATCTCGCAGACGGGGAAGATTTCATTTGTTTTGATAATGGAATGCTCGCCAATTGACTTTAATAAGAGCAGTTTGTTAAATCAGATTTTGAATTGGTGCATGGATTTGAAGTTCATATGTTAATTTTTGACATGATCTACTCAGCAC
Source organism: Cricetulus griseus (assembly GCF_003668045.3). Classification (NCBI taxonomy): domain Eukaryota; kingdom Metazoa; phylum Chordata; class Mammalia; order Rodentia; family Cricetidae; genus Cricetulus; species Cricetulus griseus. The sequence continues at coordinate 181,655,993 of NC_048598.1, read as the reverse complement.
CATTCTTTCCTTAAAGGGGCTGGATTTACTCTCCCCAGGGACCTCCCAGGCATTGGTGTTAAATTGAGTCTTGCATCATGATGGGAGGCAGTACAGCTCCTCACTCCCTCCCCGCTGCTGCCTTTTTTTTTTAATGAAAAAGGACATATGTTACAAAACTCAGCTTCTCTGCAAACCCCTTTTCTCTCGAAAATGGTCCCCCAGCTGCAAACAAATGCTTTTGTTAAATACTGAAAAGGAACTTAATAACAATTCCTTTCTTAGGCCTAACTGTCTGCCATTCATTAACTCCTTTAATTCCCCCAGCCATCCTGCCAAGTCTGCAGCCACACCCGCCCGTTCCCCGTGTGCACACACTGAGGCCAGGCCAGAGCCCCTGAGGACTAAGGCTCGGGTGGGACTTCCATGTGCACTGTTCTTCCTGACCCAGGCAGATGCTCTCTCCACTTAGGCTTCCCTCTCTACTGAAAGGGAATTAGATGTCAAGTGCCTTGGAGGAGATGTTCTAATCACAGGAAGACACTGGTGGTGGTGTGTGTCAGGTGTGTGTGTGTGTGTGTGTGTGTGTGTGTGTGTGTGTGTGTCAGGTGTGTGTGTGTGTGCGTGTGTGTGTGTGTGTGTGTGTGTGTGTGTGTGTGTGTGTGTGGTGTGTGACATATACCAGCACTGTTCCCTGGAGTACCAAGTCCTCCCTGCCCTATCACCACCACCTCCTCCAAGGGCAGACAGCCCTCAGGGGCCTTCCCATGCCCACAGGTGTACCCTGTTTCTGACTCCCCTCTGGGACTCAAGGGAGACATGACATTGCTCTCTGAGAGACAAGCTTCAGAGGTGATGAGGAGGCCGGTGGTATCCTGGAAACATCTGTCAGTGGAGCCGTCTCAGGATCTCCAGGAATTGGAGCCTACATTTCTTTAGGGAGAGGAGAATCTGTATCCCCCAAAGATAGAAGGAAGCCTATCCTATCTGGAGCAGCAAGGAGAGCCAGCAGAGGGAACCTTGGTGGGGACTCTCCAGTCTACACCCAGCCACCAATGCACCCATCCTGGGACTGGCCAGGACCTGGGGAAACCCATCCATTCCAAGCTGGAGCCCAGCCTCCTAGGGCCTGGGAAGACACTCAGTGGGGCTAGGATTGAGTCACAAGCCCAGCAACCCCAGCTTCAGCCAGCCCAGCTTCTTCAGGCCACAGGCATCGCTGAAGCTTCACAGTTGAATTCAGAGATGGACCACATAACTGCTGGTAGCTTTGAGATTCTCAGGAGTGTTATAGCCAAGAGTGTAGCCAGCACACGGCTTTCAGAAGCCCTTACTTCCCTGCATGCTGGAGCCTTTCTGTGAGCCTTTCAGCTCAACCCTCAAGGAAGCCTCCTCATGACCGTGGGAAGAGTGAAACCCATGCTTGGCGCCTGCCCTATCCATCAGGACCTCCCTGGAAAGAGAACTGTTCTTCAATGCTACTCGCCACTTGGGCCACTGAGCACATGACATGTGGCTTGCACTCAGGTCAGATACCTTACATCATCTAAGCAGCTATGTGTCCAGTGGCCGCCATCCCAGTCCGATCCAGGGTTGAGGCCGGCACTAGGCAGTCTGCCACCACCACTGTGAAGTCGCCTGGCCATGGCCATGGCCGCTGCTTTACAACAAATGGAAGCACTTGTTTACAAATTGTCCATTGAAATTTGAGTTGCAAAAATTGGCATCAGGCCTCGCCTGCCAGGCCACCCGGATTGGAGGGTGATTTATGAAGATTGCTTTACCTGGGGCCGCTCTGGCCCGTGCCTCGGAGTAATTCACACCGGGCTCATTTCGGATGCAGTCAAAGACCCCCGTATTTCACTATGACAATGTAATCACAGAGCCACATTAAAAAGTCATTATTGTTTAGAATCCAGCTTGGTTTGAAAAACACTTACTATAAAATTCAACAGCCTTTGTAAATTACCGAAAGGTTTACTCAAGAGCTCTGGGTGCCGTGATTTAGACGCAGAACTTACCGCTTTATTGATTCAGTGGGATTTTGTCGGTCCCTGCATTTATGGGAGATGATTAGTGAGTGATCAGAGTCATGAACCGTCTCGTGTTGGTTCATAAATAATGATGAATTGAGCTTGCACCCTCAAATTTCCCAGACACCCCACTCTCTGCCGCAGAACCCTAGATGCACTTTTGGGGAGGCTCTGTGCGGTGGTAGAGATCAGTAGAAAAAAGTGGGGGTCATCTTCTCTCGAGATGCTGTGTCCTGCACGCTGCCTCCTAGACAGTTGTACTATAGACAAACTCAACTTCCCAGCAGGCACTTGGGCACTGAGGGGCACTTGGTGTAGGGCTCAAATGAGATTTTACGTTCTACCTCCTCGTCCTGTCCAGAGACAGGATTTGTGTTTGTATGATCCCAATGTTATGCATGCATTGTTGTGCAGGCACTGCGTGGTGGGTTGCTGCCAGTTACCGTGAGAGCCTGAGGACACAAAGCTTGAGGCAAGGAGCATGCCTGGCTGCTAGAACCTGACACCACGCTCAGGAACCCTGGAGCTGGGCCATCCTGACAACCTCGCTATGCTGCCAGCAGAACACCATGCTGGGCTGCCACAGGCGGCAACTGAGAGATAACTTGGGAGTCCTGACCTGGATCTGCCAGCTCATCCACAGGACCAGAAGGATTCTTCTAGAAACAATTTCTGCATATGTCCTATGGTGATATATTGTTTGCATCTAATAAAGCTTGCCTGGAGATCAGAATGCAAAGCTAGCTCAGCCAGAGAGGCCAGGCAGTGGTGGCGCACACTTTTAATCCCATGGCTCAGGAGACAGAGGCAGATGGATCTCTGTGAGTTCAAAGCCACCAGGGCTACATGAGAGTGAATCAGTCTAAAAGAGAAACGCAGCTCATGCCTTTAATCCTAGCACTAGAGAGGAAAAATAAGACAGGAGTAGGGTCTCAGAGCTGGCATTCAGTCTTGGGCAATTAGTCTCCAGCCACATTGAGGTCAAGATCCCCAGTCCAGCCTTGGTAAAGGTAAGAGCTCACTGGTGGCTTGGTTGCATTGCTTTTCTGATCTTCAGCTTGAACCCCAATATCTGTCACTGGGTTTTGATTATTCATGCTACAATGTCCCTCCTTAGAGGTTTCTGGTGTACACAGGAGCACGGAGTGTGGAGAAAAAATGGCTCAGTGTTTAATCACATTTCTAGAGGCCTATGTACATCATGACCCACAGGACCCAGCTCCACAGATACACTCAAGGGGAGTCACCCCGGTGTGAGAGGTCAGCCCACACACCACACTGATGCTAACCCTTATATCAGGGCTTGTTATAGCCGCACCCTCATGGTTCTCCCAGTCCCCCCCAACACCCACCCATACCCCCATCTCAGGGTGGCATCCTGCCAGGCCAGGCCCTGTCAGCAGCTCCGAGAAGCAAAGCAAGCAGAGCAAACATGGCAGTATTCCACGAACACAGATGAAGCAAAATAGAAACTGAATTTTGAATTGAACTGTGTGACCTGGAATTGAGTTACACTGCACTGAAAATGGATTGAAAGAGAATGGAAGTCAGGACTAAACTGGATCCAACCGGAAACAGGTTGAAACAGTTGATTGTAATCTAAACACCAAGCAGGCAGGGCAGCCAGGCAGGGTCCCTCAGCGCTGAGACTTCCACACTTGGAGCAGGAAAGAGGCCATAGAGCGAAGAGGCTTGGTCTGTGCCCTGCTTCCTGCCCGGTCCTCTGGTCAGCATTGCTGATGGGCCTGAAGCACCTTATTTAACTAAACTTTAGAGTTTCTGTATTGTATCAAGAAGCCAATTGATGTAATACAGAATAAAAGAAGAATTTGGGGACTGTCTTTGTCTTTTCTTGGATCTTTCTTTCAAGGTGTATACACTCTCATGATCGTTATTCTCTCATGGCTGCCTTTCCCAGTATGTGTACATCACAAGCAAACATTTCTCTGCTAACTGTTTATGTTTGAGTCCCACACAGCCAATGAAGACCTGCCTGACAGCAATCCCTGGACACCCCGGAAAGAAAATGGGACACACCTCCTCGACTGCACTGGATCCAACTTGCTCCATTTCAACTGATACTCTGGCCAAAGCTTCCGGTACTGACTTCAATCAAGTTGAGGATTTCAAGTGAGATCTTCAATCAAGCGAATCCCATCTAACATGGACTGGATACAATCCATTCAAGACTTTCACTGCATTAACATTTTCTTCCTACAGGACCCCACAAGGCTGTCGTCATCCCATTTCAGCAGGAAGTAACTTGGAGAATGCTACGTCCCCTTTCCCCATTGCTGTCACTTAGGATAGTGTATATACCTAGTTAGGGATAGCTTCCTATTGTTTATGGTTGGGATTGGAAGGAGGTGTTCAGGCTTGGACACTTCTTTCAGATGACTTTAAGGTTTAGTTAAAATAGATGGTTAGGATGTGACATAAGCAGATTGTTGTGTCTTCCTATATTTCACCTTTATGATAGTTAATTTTGGATACTTTACACTGTTAAATTTTAATCCTCTTTTAGACTAAAAGGGGAATTGTAGAGGAACCTGTAGCCACGCCTGCTTAGGGGCTGGCTACAGGTGTGCCTGACCACGCTTGCGAGGGTGTGGTCAGGGTGACATAGAGTAAGAGTTTCAGTTGGCTGGGTTTCGCTTTCAGTTTTCACCCTTTTGGCTTGCTGTACAGACTACTGCCATGCCGGCTGGCTAGGTCGCTCTGTAAGTAAGGCTTTTCCCTATTAAATACCCTTATATTTCTACCTGACTCTGTATTGGTAATTTCCCACTATAAATGGGGGCGATATTCTGGGAAACTCTGGCCCACCCCTGGAGGCCTGACATTGTGTGCATATCCTGAGCATTCTCATTGCCAGCACCACCCTTGTGTGTTGACTCTTCCAAGAGTCATCCACATGACACAAAGGGCAGCCGCAGAGCTGAGGCCACTGCCACTGTCAGGCTTTCCCCAGCAGGAAGCCCAGGTGAACTGGGTGAGGAGCGTAAGGGACTCACAGCACAGCAGTGGAAACCCAAATCAGGCTTCCCAAAATGCCAAAAACCTATGGAGACCTGTGTCACCAGCTGTGTGGCCCACATGCCTGTGAAAGCATGGCTCTTGGGATCCTGAGTCCAAAGCCAACCTGAACTATATAGTTAGACTTCATCTCAAAACATCAAAATAAACAAACAAGGTGGTGGAGGCAGGAGAGTGCTCAGGAGCTGGGGCAGAGGAAGAATGTTTTTGGGGTACAGACCAGCTGTGGGGGCTGGAGAGATGGCTCGAAGATGAAGAGCACTTGTTGCTTTCCCAGGGAACCCGGGTTCAATTCCCAGCACCCACATGGTAGGTATTTCACAAACGTATATCACTCTAGCTTTAGGGGGTCTGATGTGATCTTCCGGACTCCATGGGCCCCATGTGCAGCACATGCATTTATATAAAATAAAACAAATAAGTCTGAGAAAAGTAAAGGGTGGTATCCAGGGTGTGAAGGGAACTCAACCCGTTGCTGCCAGCCAAGAACTCTGAGCAAACTCCATGCCGCTCACCACAGAGCAGGCCTTTAAATGTGGAAAGCATAAAGGACATGCCACAGAAGGGACAGGGAGCCACCTCTGTCCTGTGATCTCAAGCAATTGAGTTCTGCTCATGGCAATTTAAAAAAATGTTTATTTTTATTTCATGTGCATTGGTGGTTTGCTTGCATGTATTTCCATGTGAAGGTGTTGGATCTCCTGGAACTGGAGTTACAGACAGTTGTGAACTGCCACATGGCTACTGGGAATTGAACCTGGGTCCTCTAGAAGAGTAGCCAGTGCTCCTAATCACCGAGCCATCTCTCCAGGCCAAGTTCTGCTCGTGGCACTTTTAACCAATGGGATTGGTACATTTTTTACAGGAAACAAATTCTACCCAGAATTGAACCATTTCTGTGACCTTTCACCCCAGTGCTCAGCCTGGGAGTGAGTCCATCTCACCTGGTTCCCGTCAAGAATCAAACTCAAGCACCAGGAATAGTGACGCATGCCAAAGGCAGGAGGATTGCAAGTTTGAGAGTAGCCCGGACTGTGCTGTGAGGTTAGTTCAGAAAGCGAGACACAAAGCATGAGATTCAGTATGTGAGATTCTGACATTTCTCCCAGCCCTGTTCTCCGACAGTGGCTCAGTGAGCATGCCATCATGAGGGCGCCTTGCTCACCACAGGCTGGCCTCTGCTAAGGACTGTCCTTCTCTGTCTTTCATCCTTGGACTACCCACCATCGCTGTCATCTCCTTCCTCTGGTTCTCCTCTGGGTGGAGATGGGGAGAGGGCCTGAGACTCCATGCACCATCCCAGGGAGGGGCCAACCCAGCCAGGGGTGGCTCTATCTACCCTGCAGCTGAGGCAGTACTGTGCTGTGCTGAAAACATGGGCTCATGGCAGTCACATGGACACTGGAGCAACCCAGGCTCGCCCCCACCCCTGTACCTTCCCGTATTCCTTCCAGACTACTCTCCTCCACCCCAGCACAGACAGACGTAGTCTGTCATGACTCCAATGGGACCTTACAAGCCATATCCTACCGGAAGGGGTTCAGGAGCCTCCTCCCTCGCCTTGACTCTCCCCTGCTCTTCCCAGGCATGCCAAGCCCCACCCCCACCCCCTGCCCTGAATGTGGGGGCTTCCTAATCCAGCATGCAGCTCCCTCCAGCTCTTGAACACAGTTCTGCTGCCCCTGCTGCCTGGCCAGGTGCTCCCCTCCACAGCCTAGTCCTGATTCTGCCCTTGCTCCCCGCTGACAGCCTGTCTGTCCCCCTTGGCAATCATACTCAGCTCTGGGAAGGAAGGGACCTCTCCAGTCCCCAGGGCTGGACTCTCAGCAGGTGTTCAATTATTACTTGTTGAATGAATGAATGTCCTTGATGTTGTATTCCCAGTGTCCTTTGCTCCCGTTCCTGAAATGGCTTATTTTTCTCTTCCATTTTTATCTTAGCTCTGCAGGCTCATTTTTTCATCCATTCTGCTATCTGAGCAGCTTTTGTTTTCTTATGTTTCTTCTGCGTTGTTTAATTTTACTATTATTATTCAGAATCTGTGCCCTTTGTCCCGGTGTTTCACTAGGGGAGCATTAAGAACCCTCTGTGTACAGGATCATGTGTAATCTTACCCCAGACCGAACACGGGTTAGCACCTTCACCATGTTGGCTTCAGGTGAGTATTTTAAGGAAATAAAACAAACCTTGCTTCTCACTCTCCCCCACAGGCTCATTCACTCTCTTCTGAGACCTCTGCTGTGGCGCGCCACGTGGTCCTAGCAAAGACTGGCACAGATGACATCACCCTCCTCCTGTATTTTTTTGTTGTTGTTGTTATTGTTTCATTTAACAGTCAATGTTACATTCTAGGAGATTTGTGTCTGTACAGGTCCGGTTGCTGGCACCTTTGTCATCATCATTTGCTCCATCTGGATATGACAGATCGTGCAGACCAGAGTGGCAGCTGCAAGAGCTCCACCTCAGCACGTGGACGGTCCCCTTCTGCCTGGTGGCCTCCATGGTCCCATTGTTCTCTATGCACATCCCTGGGTTTCACTTTGTACAGTGTCTGGAAGGAAGAGGGACATGCCTGGCTCCAGCTCTGCTAGGAGAAGCCGTGCTGCTCTCACAAAGATGAGCAGCAAATATTTCTTTCGTAGTGGCTGGGAGTTAACCCACCCATTATCACCAAGGTCACTACGTGGTCCTCCACTCCCTGAGCCTGGTCATTGCAAAGGCTGTATTAACTGCACCTCCCTGGTAGACAGGTAGAGGGCGCTCTTCCAGTCACTTGGTCATTGGGTGTTCACCTCTATTCACTGCAAGACCCTATCATGCACCTGTTTTCCCTGTGCTTTGTTATTTGTGGTATCAGCCTGTGTACACTCTTTCTTTATGTGCTCTGTCTATAGTATGTGGCTGATGGTTTAACTTTTAACTATCTGTTGCCTCTTAAATGGAGGCTGTTAGCTATTATATAGTAACCTTTATGGAACTGGTTGTATCTTGCCATTCTTTATCTTGACATAATTTTTATTTCACCCAAGTGCCATCTAAATGGCATTTAACGCTTTGCATTTCATATGTGGGACTTTCTTCTCTGTCAGTTCCAGGAACCGTGTGGATAATTTTACCTTGCTGCTGGAGCTGTGAGCAGCTATTCCACAGAGGCCTGCGTGAAGGGAGGAGCCCATTGCACACCGAGCTCTCAGTGTGCAGCTGGGCCTTTGATCTTAGGGGTCCCCTCGGGCACGCCTGGCCTGCGGTGGAGCACAGCTGCCTCTCCTGGCTTCTTTTCAAGCTTTTCTTGGTCCCTCGGAGTTCCAAGGGAAGTCACCAGCCTCCTGACAAGTTCCAAGAGGAAACTTCTAGGATTTAAAATGCAATTACATTTCACTTATATATTAGTATATACGTAAAATTGAGCTTTTCTATTCATGGTGCAACCATCCAGCTAGTGAACTTCCTCAACAGGCTCCCAGAAAAGTTAATTCCTCATTGAGATGTCCCACACGTTTGTGCTTTTTATTCCTAAACACCCAGAAGTTTCTTGTTAATGGGAGTGGTGATCTTTCTGTTATGCCCCTAATAAGTGTTGACTACTGAGTATTGAAACTTACTTGTTCTAATTGTAAAGTTTCTTAGGATTGTTTTATATGGAAATCATATTGTCCACCCCCAAAAATAACAAGTTACACCTCTTCTTTCTGATCCTTACACCTCTCTCCAGGTCTTGTGACCTGGGCTGGACCCTCAGACCATAGTGAGAGCTGGCCTTAAGAGTTCTCAACTCTGCTGCCAACTTTTCTGACCTTGTGCCTCAGCCTGAGGACTGATGCAGGCTCTACGTCAGGTTAGGCTAGTCCTGTGGAGGGTGGACCCAGGCTCTTCAGGGGTGCTACATCAGGTTGGGGTGGTCCTGTACCTCCTCTCAGCATCTGGGCTGCAGAAGGTGGAGTTCAATTCCACTCACAGCCTCGGGAGCAACCCCTGTTTTCTCCTGGGATCTGTGGATGCAATTACAGTGGAGGCCATGGTTCTCAGCCCATCTTGTGTCTATCTTCCTAGAAGACAGATTCTACAACACATTTTTCATACCTCATTGGTGTGTGACCAGCCAGGCTAACTAGGTAACTGCCTCCAGTGCCTGGTTGCTTTGGATGTGACCTATATCCAGTTCAGTGGACAAACTGCCTTAGGCCAAGGGTGGAGCCACCACCAGGTATGCAATGCCACATCAGAACTTTCCATCACAAGCAGCCACCAAAGCCAGCAAGATGGCTCAGCTAGCAAGGGTGCTGGCCACCAAGTCTGACAGACTGAGTTTGACAAGTTGTCTTCTGACCGCCGCGCACACATCATGACATACACACAAATTAAAACAGTTATTAATGCAGAAATCAGGAAACTTACTCTCTCCAAGACAAAGGTTTGATGCTTGTGCCTGCTGGGCTCAGAGTTAAGTGGGGGTGTGGACAAAGAACTCAGGAACAACCAGAGGTGCTGAGAGTTTCTACAGGACCCTGAGGAAAAGCTTGACAGGAGGACTGACAACAGCATGTGCCCGAGGAGGGTCACATGTGGTGCAGACTTTGTTACTGAAGATAAAAAGAGTAGTGTTAGACCCCCGAAAACTCAAGTATTCGGGGTCCCAGGCCACGTTCGCGGTCACCCCAATCACCAGGCAGATTCGAGAGCTTGCTGCAAACTGCATGAGGCTTTATTGTAATTTAACGAGCTAACCCCATGTTAGCTCGGGTCTTTCACCCACCCGCCATGGCGGACGGCTAGAAAAGACGGTTTGAAGCCGCTGCGCATAGATCTTTATAGGGCAGCGTAAGGGGAGTGTCTAGGGGTACGCACAGGCTCACGATTGGTGTGCCTCCAGGCTTGGAGGGCTTGCCCTGTGTTGATTGGTCAACTGGTTGTTATGGCTCATAGGCCCTCCCAGGGTGGTTGCTATGCTCTCTAAGTCATTGCTGTGCGCTAGTCCGTAAAGCACACCCAGGGTCGTAAAGCATAGCGCCACCAGCTAACTTCTGATTGGTTCCTTGTCACAAGGCAGGCATCTGACTTTCTAGTGACTAGGTCAAGGTCATAGAAGCACATGTTCGACTGTTATGGCTGCCGAAAGGGAAGCCGGTTCCTTCAGTAGGAGTGTAAGATGGTGCTCAAGTTGGTGGACTGTGCTGTAGAAATCCGAACCAGGAGAAGCGTGCGAAGATAGAGACCAGGGGAAGTGTAAGGAGACAGAGACCAGGGGAAGTGTAAGGAGACAGAGACCGACCAGGGGAAGTGTAAGGAGACAGAGACCAGGAGAAATAGGTGCAGGCCTTGGGAAATAAGGCCCGGCTCTCAAATACAAGAAACGGGGGGATTGTGGGTGTGCCACTGATGAGATGTGGTTCATGTTTTCCTCTAATTAAATCTTGACTGTGACTCAGGGTGAGAGAGACACAGGTAAGGGCCACTTCTTCTACCTCATGGCAACACCACTTGTGCAAAGGCATCCCTGTCACCAGGCTGAGGCCAGCTTGTCAGATTTCTACGGTGAAACCGTGAATATGCCTATTCTCTCTCCCATTTGCCTTCTGTAGCCTTTGGAAGGATTTTCTAGGAGTGAGAAGAACATGTTGTTTATCTGAGTCACTGGGACTTCTACGTGGGACACTTGTCTCTCCTCTCTGCCCGTGTGTTTATTCAGCCATTTATATCAGCACGCTCTCACAGACATTTATTTTCTGCTTTGCATTGGAGACATGTGCCACTTTATTTTGTTGTTTGGACTATTCCAATTTGGCTACTGGGGGTACTTTTGGTGGCCACTGGTGATCTTTTCATTGCAAGGTTTAAATACATCACCATTCCAGACACTGAAAGATGCTGGGTCCTTTTGTATAACCCCTGTTCAGCCCCTGTCTGGCCCCTGGAAGGCATTAAAGCCAAGATCAAGGCACCGAGTATAAAAGCCATGACCAGAGTGACATTGGAAACTTATGAGTAGACAGGTTTACTAAATGACGTGGGAAACGCTCTGGGTGGCAGAAGAAATAATGAGTGAACAATAAATCAATGCATAGAAAAGAGAGAAAAATCTCAAACAGGGCAGCCAACAAACGATGCACACCCCCAAGCACAGGCAGGCAGGAGCTGAGATGACAGGAAGGGGGAAGCACTTGAAGAAAACACCTCGAGGATGAAAAGCATGAGCCTGACAGCCAAGGAGCTCAGAATCCCAGCAGAATAAAGAGAAGCCTGGCCAGGCACAGTGTGCACTAAACACGCAAGACAAAGACCAACAGGAAAATTTGAAGTTACCGAGCTGAAAAGCAATTCACATACAAAGGGACCCAATAAGGCTACCAAGGAACACCGTGAGAAGCGATGGGAGCCAGATGGCCACAGGATGACATGCTCAGAGTGTTAAAAGAAAAATCTGTCAACTAAAACACTTACATGCTGCTTATCATTAAATTGAAGGTGAGACAAGGGTGACCTGTTGCCAGCAAAGCCGCCATCACAGAGACACTGCGGGGAGTGTTTCCTTGTGCAAGCAAGACGGAGGCTAATGCACAAGAATAAAGAGATGCAATTATGCAAATCATTATGAGATTTTGGAAGATTTTACATTTTTGGATTAAAGATGCTCAACTAATAAAGTCCGTGTGGGTATTCCAAAATCCAAAAGACCTCACACTGAATACTTCTGGTCCCCTGAATTTTAAATAAGGGGATGTACCTGTAACATGACACCCAACAGATTTCGATAGAATGCCACCCTAAGCAGCCGAGCACTGCGCATCTTCCCCGAACAGACCATCCCAGGAAAAACACGAAACTCTTCAGGGAATCTGGACAATGTGCTACATAAGAAAACAGACCTCAACAAATTGTAAAAGGTTTAAGTGATTTGAAGTGTTGTCTCTATCCACAATGGAAATTCAATTAGCAATCAATGCTAAAAGGAAATGTAAAACACACAAGTTCCAGAAACTAGACAAAACATTCCTAAATAACAGGAAGCCAAAGAGGAGTCTCACAAAAAGCTAGAGAGTTTATTTACAAGAATGAAACTGAAGCACACAACATCCAGGAGCTGATGTTCCCCTAAAGCCAGTAAGAACACTCAGAGAGAAACGTATACCTGCAGAAAAAAAATGCAAAGTAATAACCTATTGAAAGACTAAAAAAGAAGAACAAACCAATCCCAAAGCAAACAGAAAGAAAGCGGTAATAAAAAACGGGAGAGAAATAACTGAGAGAATGAAAACCGGTAAAATCAGCACCAAAAGTTTTGTCCCTGTGAACACAAGTCTGGTTCCTTGAAAGGATGAGCAAAGGTAATAATTCTTGAGCTGTGCAGACCGAGGAACAGACAGAGGCTGGGACCACTGAGTCTTCAGAGTGTTGACCTTGCAAGAGAATATTATGAGCAGCTAATTACCAGTCACATAGAGAACTTGGGGAGTTGGGTGAACTCATGCAAAAAAAAAAAAAAAAAAAAAAAAAAAAAAAAAAAAAAAAAAAAAAAGCTAACCAGAACTCATTCAAGAAGAACTAGAAATGTCTTAATAGACTTATAAAGGAGATTGAATTAGACATTTAAAACAACAAGCCACAGCCAGATGTGGTGGCCCACACAACAAGCCACAGCCAGGTGTGGTGGCCCACACAACAAGCCACAGCCAGGTGTGGTGGCCCACACAACAAGCCACAGCCAGGTGTGGTGGCCCACATCTTTAATCCAGCACTTAGGAGGCAGAGGCATGCTGGTCACTGTAAGTTTGAGGGCAGCCTGGTCTACATAGTGACTTGTAAGTGAGACAGAGCTACATAAAGAGCCCCTATCTCAACAAAACAAACAAGAACAAAAATACCCACTCTCCATGAAGACCCCCAGATCCTGGATTCACTGAGGAAGAATTATAACAGGTGTTCCAAAAAGTAACCAATTTCCTACTTTCTTATGCTCATCTAAGCACAAAGAAAGAAAGGAGCACATCCCAAGTCACCCTATCAGGCTAGCCCTGTAAGGACCAGAAGTCAAAAGGAAGAAAAACGAATGGGCCAGAACCATCAGTGAATTAGCTTGTAAATACAAAAGAAAAAAATTTCAAAAACCAAAATACCATCAAGTCAGTTCTAGTAACTGGTAGCTTCACCAGCTTAACAGTTCCTCCCCCACCCTCAAGGCTACTTAGTTCATTAGTTAAGTTTCTTGAAAAAAAAGAAAAAGAAGAACCTGACCTGTTCATAGGCTTCACAGCAAAGGATGAACAGGTTTCAGATGTAACTTTCCACTAAAGAAACACAGAAGATGACTTTTTCAGATACATGAAGATGTTTTGAACATCTGTCCCCTTTCTATGCTATTGTTACGCTGGAATTTCGGAGATTTGGAGATTTAGCATTGATAAACTGAGCTCTGCTAAACTGATAGATCACAAGATCAAGGTTTTAAATTTCCTTTGGTTGCCTTCTAAGTACAGACGTAAAGATGCATTTCATGGTGCTACAACCAGGCTCTCTAGACATAGGAAAAATTTCATCACCAAGATAATAGGTTTTCTTTACCCCAAAAATAGGTTTTGCTGCCTATGCAGAAAGCCAAATCAAGCTGAATTGAAAAAGTATAACAAGTTTATTTGAGCAAAGTAACTCCCAGGTGGGTTCTCCAGTCCCAGAGATTGAAGCTGGAGAAGTCGCACGCCTGAACTAAAGCAGGGATATTATGTAGGTTGTGGGTGAGGGGTGATGACGTGTCCAATACAAGCTGGGTTTATACCTGAGTATGCTCAAAAGATGAAAGCTTTAGATGGGAACTTGGGAGGCTGACAACTTCAGGGGAGGGGCTGCTGCAGCCAGCAAGAATGCTGAATTGAGATTTTTGGTGCCTTCCCTTTGTTGGAGATTCTCTGAGAGGGTGTGGGAGAGAGAGAGAGAGAGAGAGAGAGAGAGAGAGAGAGAGAGAGAGAGAGAGAGAGACACGGGGCTTTCCAGATCAAGCAGGAGTGAGCTGGAGGTTCCAATCAAACAGCAATGTATAAAAAAGGATCCTGTACCATGATCAAAGAGGGTTCACCCTAAAAATGTCAGGCTGTTCATCATGAGACATACACCAAGAATAGAATTAAGGACAAAGGTGTATGGTTGTTTAAATAGATACAGAAAAGTAGTTTTAAAAAACATTCAATTTGGCTGGGCGTTGGTGGCGCACGCCTTTAATCCCATCCCTCGGGAGGCAGAGGCAGGCGGATCTCTGTGAGCTTGAGGCCAGCCTGGTCTCCAGAGTGAGTGCCAGGATAGGCTCCAAAGCTACACAGAGAAACCCTGTCTCAAAAAAAAAAAAACAAAACAAAACAAAAATTCAATTCTAGGAATAAAAGGGAACCTGACATTTACTAAAGGCATCTAGGAAAAGCCACAGCTAACTTCTTGCTTTGAGAAGAAGGGTGGGAAACTGCTCCCCCAAGGTATGGAATGAGAGGGGACTCGGCTCCCCTACCCCTATTTAGCATGGTGCTGGAGGGTATAGCCAGGGAATCAGGTGAGAAAATGAAACGAAAGACGGCTGGACTGGAGACTAGCAAGTCAAGTATCTCTATTTTCATAAAATACTATTTTCTACACAGGAAGTCCCAAGGAATCTGTGCACAGGGAAGTCTATTATAACTTCAAGCAAGCTGCATGAGGCTGAAGGGTGTGAGCTTAATACACAAAAAGCAATTGAGCAATATGAAAATTAAATTAAGGAGAATTTCATTTGTAACAGCATCAAAAAATAAAATACTAAGATATAAACGTAACACAAGGAGGGCAAGAGCTGTATACACTGGGAATTATGAACACTGTTGAAAGAAATTGAAGAGAATCAAAGCTAATGGAAGACAACACATGTTCCCAGCTCAGAGACTTAGTGTTGTTAAGACCATTGTACTCCTCAGATTGATCTGCAGACCCAACACGATCCATGAACCATCCATCACCCAGCTGCCTTCATTGCCTAGCTGATTCTAATGTTCCTATGAAAACTTAAGGGATCAAAATAGTGGGGGCATGGACACCTAAAAGGAAGAATAAAATAGGAAGACTTGAGATTGCTGGTTTTGAGTCTTACGGCAAAAATATGATAGCTGGGACAGAGTGCATGGTCATATCTGTGGGGTGTTACTGAGGAGCGAAAATGAACCATTTCACCATAGCAGGCAGAGGTCCCACAAGGCACCAACACGGTGAGGCAGAGGCAGGAGCATCATCAGAGCTGTATGTCCACATGTAGGAGAATGAAGAGGGATTACCAACTCCCCTGAGCTCCAGAGCCAAACGAAGACCTGAGACCTGAATGCCGGAGACAAAGCTGTAAAGGGTGGGAATAAATCATGCCGACCTTGGGAGTAGACAGTAGTTTATTCAATAGGACACTGAGGGCACGAACCACAAAGGAGAAACATAAAGTGAGCTGCATCAGAATTTAAATTTGTATGCTATCAACAATGTCAGAGGAGAAAGAAAGAAAGAAGGAAGGAAGGGAGGGAGGGAGGGAGGGGAGGGAGGGTACGGTCCCACAGAACAGGAGAAATTCCTACAAATCAGCCGTGTGGCCAAGCACTTGTATCTTCGACACACATGCACAACACACACTTTTCTAACCTGATGGCAAAAGGCCAATAACACAATTTAATGGTGGTCAAAGGACTTGAGTTGACATTTATTTAAATAAAGAAATCTGCAAACAGCATGCATATGAAGAGCTGCTCCATGCCATTACTCACTAGGGAAACACAAATCAAATTCACAAAGAGGCTCCACGCCACACTGTCAGGGATGTCCAGCTCAGAAGGCCTGATAACAGCAGGTACAGTGGAGAAGCATGGAGGCTGAGACCCCCAAGGCATGATGGTGAAACTGCAGAACTCCAGAGTTGCTGTGCAAGACAGCCTGGTGGTTTTTAAACTCCAAACACAGATTGGCCACACAACCTGATAATCCCACCCCTAGATACGTATACTCGAGAGAAGTGAAAGCCTTTGTCCACACACTGACATGTTTGCATGGAACCAGTGCAATTGTCCATCCGCCTGTTCCCCAGGGTGGGTGGAGGGCAGTGCGAAATGGGAGACTATGTCACAGTAAGAAAGAAAACATTTGCCAACCATTTGAGGCTGAGCCTCATTCCTGTGCTAAGAGGAAGAAGCTAGGAGGACACAGAGGCCTTTCAGAGGTAGGGTGGGGAGGAGCTGGAGTGAGTGCCGGAGTGATAGGGTTTCTTTTATGAATGACATAAGTCTCCATAGGTTAGATTATGGCCTTGTCGCACAGTCTTGTGGGTCACCTCAAACACGTTAATTTACATGCTTTAAATGCACACAGTCTGTCCATCGTATCTCAGTTATGCTTTGTTTCTTTAAGCGTAGCCAGAGTTGGATTTATCTTTATCACGGTACAAATAATTCCGAAGTTATCTTGAAAACGCTAGGATGTGGGTCAAGGGTTTCAGGAGTTCTCCGTGATTGGAAGCTTGGTAACAGAAGCTTGCTGCTGCTTGTTTACATCTCACAGGACCAGGAAACAGACTGGATGCCTGCACACAAGCCTGAGCAGGGCCTATAATCCTCAAGCATATGCAGGGCCGGTGATCCACAAGCAAGTCTTGGCAGCCCTGTAACCCACTCTCTCCAGCTGAGCCCCACCTTCTAACAGATCCACAGTCTCCCAAAACAGTACCACCAGCTGGAGCCCAAGGATCCAAAACATGAACCTGTGGTGAATATTTTACATTCAAACCGTAGCTGCCAATTGTTGGATTGCACCCATGGGCTCGGAAAACGCCTTTGACAAAACTCAGCAGTCAATCCACAAAAACAGCTAAAATCAAACAGCACTAACAGGGCAATTGAATTAAGGGTCTTTGGAGCCCAGAGGCAGGGAAGGAGCAGAAGGTGCTCCACCAGCTTGGGCACCTACCTCCTGGTGGCTCACCTGGACCCAGGCATGACAGCATCTCACCTGAGTCCTTCCTGCCTCTGTAGTGCTGGAGATAAGCCTAGAGGGGACAGGACAGGCAGGTCCTGGCTCCTACTGGCTTCCTGTCACTGTTTCCTTTGGTGTGAAGCCTGTATGAAGGTCCTACTGCAGGGTAGAGATTCCACAATGACACAGCAACCTGCCACAGGTGCCATCACCTTCACTTAGGTGTCATCCTGGGGGGATTAGGGACTTAGAGCTGAGGCCACGCAGATCTTGCTGTCTGTGGAAGGAAGGTGCCCTCTGACCCCCTTGGGCTCTGTGTCCTTCCACCAGCTCTACAGAAGGGAGTCAGCCAACCTATGGCTGCCACTAGGGACACTTACCCACTTGGCAAAACCAAAATCCCACTCATAAGACACTGAACTACCTCAGTGAAAATCAGAATTACTCAGGGGCACCATGGGTACAATTTGACATGGTGTTCAGGGTGTTGGGTTTTTGTTTGTTTGAGACAGGGTTTCTCTGTGGCTTTGGAGGCTGTCCTGAAACTAGCTCTCATAGACCAGGCTGGTCTGGAACTCACAGAGATCCACCTGCCTCTGCTCCCAAGTGCTGGGATTGATTAAAGGCGTGCGCCACCACCGCCTGGAGGTGTTCAGGGTTCTGATAGACGTAAATAGACAAGAAAGCCAAACATAAAATTTGAAACACACAAATTGGTGGTTTTTTTTTTTTTTAACCATTTTCTAGTGTTAGGAATCATCAAACCCAGAGCCTGATACATTCCAGGCAAGCATTCTGCCACTGAGCCAGACCTCAAAGGCTTGTTTTTTTTTTTTTTCACAAGTCCAGATATTGTATTAATATTAGAAATAAATTAATTTTAATAAATTAAAATTAATAAGTATGGTAGGGTGAGAGTGTCATATAATAATATGAAAATCAATACATCCTGTGTTTCAGATAATACAAGTATAGAACTGAAGGATAACGAGTCTTTGCACAATACCGAGACAATCATGATTGGCAGACGTGGAACTGTGTGCCTGGCCTCTGTACTTGGCCAAGTCTCCCCAGTGCCCTACCAGGTTCCCATCTATGCCTCAGCTGTCAGGGAATCAAGGCAAAGAAGGGGCCCTCCCTCCTGCCCCGCCCCCTTCTCAGAATTATCAAGCATCCCAACTGGGGATCCTTACTGGCTGCAGCTCTCACTGAAAACTTACTTCTCCTTGCCCCCTGTCAGGGCTGAGGGGCTCTGGCCATGGTTGCAAGCCTTCAGCCTGGAGCAGAAGTAGCCTCTGGCTCTGAGCCTCCCCCCCCCCATATGGCCCTCCCTTCCCCCAAACTATCACCAGCTCCTGCACTAAATTCCCTAGTAACCTGAGTGCTGTGTGGTTTCCAGGTAATCTCCCAGCTTGACGCAATTAGAAGAAAATGACAAAATCTTATTTAAGAGCCCTAGACAGACATAAGGTCTTCATGGCTAACACTTTCGTGACAAAAATGCTGGTTTTCCTCACACTCCTGCTTCAGCTTACATCATACCCTGGCCGGATCCCAGCAGAGCTCTGAGATGGTTTGTGTCTTGTTGCGGAGTATGGAGTCCATATGGAAGGGAAGAGCTCAGGAGCCAGTGGCCCAGAATGTGCAGGAGAACTGACAGAGCCCAGAGAAGCTTGGGCCAGGTGTGGGGTGGGCTGGAAGGCTGGAGATGAGCTCAGGATAGACAGGAAGTTGATATTGGAACATGGGCTTTATTCAATTAATAAATGAGGTGACAACGGCTAGCTCCCTCCAAAAGAAACAAAAGTAGAGCTAGCGATTTCTTTAAAATAAACTCCAAGTGGATATCAAGACTCGTGCAAAATAAAACAGTGACTCAAGAACAAAGCACACATACTGTTCTTGCAGAAGACCTGAGTTTGGTTCCCAGAACCCACAGATTGGCTCACAACCACCTCTAACTCCAGCTCCAGGAGATCAAACGGTTCTGAGCTCTTTGGGCACCTGTGCTCACATGCACCCACCCACACTCAGACACAACAAATGCACATAATTAAGATTAATAGTAGCAGTGGCTGGAGAGATGGCTCAAGGGTTACGAGCAATGGCTGATCTTGCAGAGGGTGTGGGTTTAATTCCCAGCACCCACATGGCAGTTCACAATTATCTGGAACTTCAGTTCCAGGGGAGCCAGCAGCCTCTTCTTACATCCTCAGGCACCAGGTACACAATGGTGCACAGACACCCATACAGGCAAAACATCCATACACGTAAAATAAGTCTTCTTTAAAAAAACAGAAATGATAAAAATAAGGTTCAAAATACTACAAGAAAACCTGGGATAGTGCATATGATATCACTAAGTAAGAACTTAGGGTATCCAATTACTGGGGAAGTACAGATGGAGGGGGGAGGGGCTCTTATTGGAAACCCCTTGGCAAACTATCAGAGTAGCGCTATGCATTGCTCTGGGGGTGGGGGACCTACAGGCACATGGATGCTGGCAGGGAAACGGGCATCTCAGGGCTCCTAGAAAGCAACCTTCCAACACCATCCAAAGAAAAAACAGCCCAGCCCACAAGCCGCAAGTCCTAGGCCCTGCCCTGCACTCTGCTGCTTGAGAAGCGCCCAGCCTGTAAGTTTGCACAGCTCACATTCCCTGCCCAAAGTCCTGGAGGCTGGAGGCCTGAAGTCACCAGGCATGGCCAGATACAGCCCTCCCCTGTCACTCACCATCCTGCTTTTTCCTGTGTCTTACAGGGTCATCTCTCTGGGTGTGTCTGTGTCCTGATGTCCTCCTCTTATAGGGACATTGATTCAGCAGATTGGGGACCCATTAGTGATCTTATTTTACTGCCTTTACCTCCATAAAAGTCAGTGATCCAAATACAGTCATGTGCCAAGGCCCTGTGGATTGGACTTCAATCCATGGATGTCTTACTTTTCTTCCCTGTAGTTGTGATAAAATACCCTGGCCATAGCAACTTAAGGGGGAGAGGGCTGGTTTGGTTCACAGCTCCAGGCTATGTGTCCAGGCTGCAGGGAGCCTAGACTGGACATATACACACTATAAGAAAGTCCTTAGGAGCAGGGATATCAGCTGCCCAGTGACTATAAGAAAGTGTGTATATGTCCTGTGTGTATACACACATATACACAGTGTGTATACACACATATACACACTGAGAAAGCTCAGCCTGCTTTCTCCTCTCTTGTACAGTCCAGGATCACTTGCCCAGGGAATGGTACCGCTCATAGTGAGCAGACCTTCTCCCTAATCAAGGTCGTCTCCCATACATAGGCAAGCCTGATGCCAACAAGCCTTCACTGAGCCATCCCTTCCCAGGTGACTCTAGGTTGATAGTTAAAAACTATCCATCACAGCAGGTGGTGCAGCTCAGCTTCTAACAGCTCAAAGACTGCTTCCGTAGAGATCTACAAGACCACATAAGAAACTAAACACCGCAAGTATGGATTTCTCCAGGAAAACATGAACCCCCGCCAGGAAGCTCACAAAAGGTTCTCAGTCCTTCAGTCACCACGCCACACTCTAGGAAACACAACCACTCACAAAGGACACATGACGAATGACATTGGCCTTTCACAAGAAAGGTCTGCAATAGACCTGTCTATAGAGACAGTTAGCAAAAGGGGGTGGCTGAGTGAAAAGGCGGACTGGTGGGTGCAGGAGGAAGGGGTGCTGGTGGGTGCAAGAGGAGGGGGTGCTGGTGGGTGCAGGAGGAGGGGGTGCCGGTGGGTATGGGGAAGTGTTGATGGCTCTGCTTTCACCAGGAACATTTTGGGGACACGAGCAGTGCCTGTAGTCACTTTGCAGTGCCTGTAGTCACACTGCAGCAGAGAGGGAGGGACAAAGCTGCTGCTGAAGGAAGGGGTAGGGCAAGAAAAGAGGCAGGACGTACCTCCCTGAGGGCCTGCAGAGAGCCATAGCTATGGCTGCTCTCGCTCCCTCAGAAGGCCGAGAGGCTGAGTCCCCCATCTGTCTGGGAAGCATGGGATCCTCATTGCATGGGTTTGGGGCCACAGCCCGGGAAAGCTGTCACTTCATGTGAGGTCAGAGCCCCACATCCTGTACTGTCCATACTGTGATGAATATGCCAGGAAGGATAGACATGTGCTGGGAGTGACCCAAATCTCCCCCAGTCAGTCCCAGGACACCCATGGCCCATGTTATGTCCTTGGTCCTCTCTGTGAAGGTGCCTATGTGGAGAAGGCAGCATGCTCCCCGGGGGCCCGGGAAAAGCTCACTGGCATCCGGCTTGAGGGCTTGTAGTCACCCTCCAGTGAGTCACAGGTGAGGTGCACAGGACCCTGGGAGCTGGGCCTCACCCCACTTGTCAGCATCCCAGGATCTGCAGGCTGGCCTCGGCTCAGGGACCCCACGTCTCCGCAGCCAATGAAGTGCTGATTGCTCCCAATTCTGTGTAATTGAGTTTCCCTCACATGGGACCAGCGAGCAATATAATTTCTAGGATGATCAAGCCCTGCCAGGGCCTGAGCACAGTTACTGAGTCGTAGGATTGCAGAATGAGCCCTGTGCTGCCACTGTGTTCCTGGGAGAAGATTGCTCCCCCAGGCCCTGGCACTGTCCTGTTGATGAGGCATCTCAAGTGCCCCTGCCCCCTGCTGAGGTGAATTCTACTTCTGACTCACCAGCTGGGCCATAGCCCAGAGAAAGCATCAATTATTCTGGAGACCATGGCTCATGTGCAGCTTCAGCCACCCCACACTCACGCAGAAAGCCTTGTGTTCCCAGTCACCCTTCTCAAAGGGACACGGACAACTGCAATGTGGGCTCTCACCTTTGCACTGAGCAAGGAATGAGGCAGAATACCTGCTCGGGCTGCAGTGTGACCACCAGGCTACCACCAGCATCTGGACCCCAGTGCTCCCAGGGAGCCTCTAGATAGCCAGTGTGGTACAGTCATGCCTGGTCCCCAGGGACTGAGTCTCCTGGGTCTAATAGTGTAGAGGGGCCCAGACTATCATGTCCACGTAGGAATATGGGACCCAGCTCAGCAGCAGGTGGCACTGTGGTCCTTAGGAGCAGGGATATCAGCTGCCCAGTGACTTGGCCTCAGAGCTGACCCCCAGGTCCAGCAGGTAACAGAGATAATGGAGCACTCAGACAGTTTCAGGTCTGAGGCTTAGAGGGGGCAGAATCTCTTTGGGGCCCTGAAGTCTACAAAGAGAGAGTAAGGCTGGAAACAGGCAGAGGAGAGGACCAATGAGAAGAGTTCACAGCGCTGGAGCCCAGGAGGGAGGAAGAGAGGGCGGGGCAGCCACAGATGCAAAGACTGGGCCTGGCAGGCAGGGCCAAGTACTCTCTATTGACAATATGTCAGAAGCCCTCCTCCCCAAGACCCACGGCTGTCCTTCTGCTCTGAGGGCCTCTCCTGAAGTTCCAGAGATGAGAAAAAATTCAGAAAACTTCTCCACCCATGGTGCAGCCTGCCAGGAAGGCCCCTCTGGGACACCCACCCTAAGAGTCTCTGCCTGGAGAAGACAGAGGGTAGAGAAGCCCCTGGCCTGTGGTCTGCCCAGACGACTCAACTGTTGCCCCTTCCTGCACTGTCCTGCCCTACCCTGTGGGCCTCCCGGCTCCAGCCATCCCTGGTTCTGATGGCCTAAAGACTGTTGGGCCTCAGAGAAAAATTGAGGTGGTTCCTTGAAGTCTGGGAGGAGATGCTTCCCATACTTCCATGAGGACGTCTTCAAACTCCTGAAGGAGGTCAGCAGGCTGGTCCCCTCTACAGGGAGTGGGTCCCCTGACGGTGGGACTGCTCAGGAGTAGAGACATAAGAGGCTGGGCAACCCAGAGCCACCACCAAAAGATCCAGATCACTGGCCATTTCCAGCTCTCCCAGGCCTTCTCGGAAAGAGAGGCTGGTGCTAATTACACCTTGTGGCTTTCCAGACATAAACCAGAGCCCCCAGCCTGACCCACAGAGGAAACCTTGGCCTACATACACCAGTAATCTGGGACCCAGGTTGGAGCTCACCGGGCATCTGGTTTAATGATCACTAGGTGCTATAATTAGATATTAAAAATCTCACTGTGCCTTCATAGACTAACATAGGAGGAATAATAAAGTATCATAGTTATAAAGTCATCAAAATGTAATAAAACGGCATTACAAAGGCTTAAATTTTAACGATGGTTTTTTAGTATGTCACTTAGTATGTAATTAAAGTTACAAAATAAGATAAAATAATGAAATTGGAGCAATGTGGGCATGGGGACTGGAGGTTTCAGTTCAATCCACAGTGGCCATGTGGAAAGTCGGTGTGGTCTTTGGAGACTATGGTCTCCATTAGGGGTCTGGCCAGACATGCTGATCTTCCATAAGCCTGTGAAAGGGTCTGGAGACCAGGGGTCCAGGGTTAGCAAAGCCTCACCTGTTTCTTCTCGGTGGTCAGGGTCCACCCTCTGACTTCCCAACCTGCATGTTCCCCCTGGCTCTGGCACTGGCCAGAGGGCCCAGAAATAAACAACCCAGGAGCTGGCCTGCCCTCAGGCATCCTGGGAAACAGCTATGAGTGTCTACCCCTGCCCTGTGAGTGGGTAATTTTTTGGTTGCTACAAGTCTCTCACCTGACCCAATACGTCCAGGGACCAAGGGCTGCTCAGGTGTGTGTTGGGGGTCGGACACCTAAACTGGTGTGCCAAGTTTTTTGTATGCTAGTCAGTGCCAGGTACAGAGGCCCCAGGTGTCCAGATCTAGTCCAGTAGAAGGCAGGCCACAGCATATGTATACTATCTAGTCCTAGGACGAGAGTGGCCTGCCCCTGTGCAGCCAAGAAGGACAATCCAGCAGAGAGGCAGAGGAGCAAGTTAAGGAAGTGTGAGCCATTCCTTAGGGCAAAGCCACGGGTCCACAGACCAATCAGCTACGCTGCTAACACAGGAAAGCTTCACAATGCAGGCAAACTGAGGCCCCAGGAACTCTGCTCAGGCTGTGAGTCTCAGACTCACTCAAACGTTGGTCTCATCTGAGTTTGACCGAAGTCTCAGGCTGAGCTGGAATCCTGATCTTAGACAGAGCCTGAATCCTGGTCTCAGCCTGAGCCCTAATCCCAGCTATAGCACTTCCAGAGTTTCCCTCATTTTTACAGCACCTGCGACTCTTTGGGAATTTTAAACTGGGCTGCTGTGTGTGTCCAGAACAGAGCTCTGAGGGAACCGTTCCCCAGCGCCTTCTCCCGGCTCTCCCTCCTTGCTGGTGCTGTCTTGTTCTAGGTGGCAGTCATTCAGGGTGGGTGGCTAGGAAGGCATTCTCTGCAAAGTAATTCCCACAGGGGCAGGTTCACAATTGCCTATCACCCAGGGAGAAGCAGTCACCCTCACACACACCCCTCCAACCTCCGCCCACACTCTGATTTCCTGCAATTCTTTCATGTAGCCTCGGGGCTGTCCCATGCTGTCTGCACTTCTGCTCAGAACAGTTGCGCTGAGGCCCTTCTCCCTCAGTCATGCTCCTCCATCCTTCTCTGGGTGTCCCGAAAGCAGTTCAGGTCAGGCCAGCCACACAGTCGGGGCCTGGCTGACACTGCAAGGTGTACCCCTTCCAGGCTGCAGTGGCACTCTCCAGAAAGAAGGGTCCTGTTGCCTCACTAGATCATCCTTAAGAAAGAAACCGAGACACTGGGGTGCCTCTCTGCGGCCCCATAAATCCGGAGAGGAGGGGGCTGCGCTCGGAAAGCAGAGCCTTTTGAATCTAAATGGCCAATTTGGTCAATGAATCAATTTCACTGGGCTGAGGCGAGCACGTAGATGAAAGCAGTTTTTAAGACCCGTTTAAAGCAGCAAGAGCCTCTTTGTTCGCGCTTTCTTCATACTGCCGCCCTCTAATATTTCATCTATATTCATTTTTATGGCTTTCCAAATTACAGATGTCAGCTAAAAAACTGACAAAAGAGAGCACAAGAAGAGGAGGCAACAGCAACCGTTGGAAAGAAAGGCCGAGTTACCCCATCGATGTGAAGGCATCGGGACGTGAGCGGGCCCTCAGCCCACCCCTCCAGATCCAAGCCCTGGTCTCCCCATGTCTGATCAGCAACCTGAAGCCAGCCTGTTCTGACCACATGCCAGAGGGTCAGACAGATGTCCCTGCTGAGAGAAGCCCATGCTCTGGTAGGGAGGAGAGAACTGCCTCCCAGAAGTAAGTCTGACAAAGAAATGCCTTGGGGTGCAGGGAACCCAAGGTGGGGAAGGGCTAGTGAAACAGAGGAGCACCTCAGAGTGGCCTGCCCTTCCACAGGAATTCTTCCTTGTTTCCGCCATGCCCAAGCTGTAAGCCAAGGTTACAATTGCACCCTTGGGGATCCATCTTCTGATGGTTTGGAGCAAATTTGAGCCAACCAGATGAAATGTACCACGAGAATTATCTCTGACAGATGAGGCCCTTGCTGGGCAGCTCTGAGTCTAAGGAGATCACGGGGTCAAGACTTTGGGGCAAGGCTCAGCAGGGCCAATAGGAACACGTCAGCCTTTCTTCCTGCTTTCCTCTGATGGCCTGTGGTGACAGCACAAGCTGAGAAACAGAGCTGCACTGCAATAAAACTTTATTTGTAACAAGTGAGCAGTGGGCCAGATTGAGCCACCAGGCCAGGGCCTTGCAATGTGCACATTGAGGGTTAGTGTGGCTTCTCTGTAACATCCAGTCCCAACCCCCACTGCAGAGCAATGTCTGCCATCACTCTGCTTTCTAGTTGGAGTTTTCACAACCCCTGATTCTCCTCAAACTTTTTCCCATTTTCTTTAAATGCTTGAACATAAACACATTTGTAACCAGAGTCTTAATGTCTACCTTTTCAGCCTCCTCTGTCACTTCTGGTGTGACCTCTCTCCTGTTTCTGGTCATGCCTTCTTACATCTTTGTCATCTGGTATTATCAGTTGGATGCTGGGCACTGCCCTGGCCAGCACATGAAGTTGGGCTCTGGATTAACTTACATTTCAGATCTGGAGGACTGACTTGACGCCGTGGGAGGGGCTCGGAGTAGGCTTTCCCCCAGCACAGGTTCGTCTGTGAAGCCAGAACTCTCCTGAGCTCTCTGCTGAACACTGAGCACACTTTGAGCACCCCAAGCCTGGTTGAGGGCACTTGGGTGGTTGTGACACACTTGCCTTACAGTTTTCTGCTTTTTGCTCTTTCTCACACCGGTACTCAGGCAGATGCCTGTGAAGTCCCCTACACATAGTACTCTTCTCTAGTATCCTTCTCTCCAGAAGCTGGCCACCTCAGCCTCTCAACTTTTGAGTCTGTCTCTCCTCAGCTAAGCATGAGCACTAAGTCACATGGGCTCCTCCTGGCATGCAACAAAGAGAGGCCCCCATAAGGATGACTGAGGGAGGGCTGAAGAATTCTCACCCGGCTCCAGGGAAGCAGTGCCTCACTCAGTCCCACAGACCTGCTGTCCCCATGCCACACGCATTGTCCCACCGCCTAGTCTCCAGCCACCTGGACGCTTGTTCCAGACCTGAGAGCCCCCTTGGTGTTTTCTAGGGAGTGGGTGTCTCGGCCAGGCGTGTTGCCATTTGGTGTCTCCGAGCAGCTGCATCTGTTTCTCTGTCCAGTTTTCCATTCAGGGCAGAGAGTAAGTGAGGAACCTTGACAGGCACAGTAGGGTCACTGGTCTCTTGGCGTCTAGGTGGGACAGCTTTGGAACCACCACTACTTCGCCACTGGCAAACACCCATGCTCCCATGGTGACCTCACCCCGGTCCCTGTTGCAGCTCCCCGAGGCCCCCGAGGCCCAGACTTTCACCCCAAATCCAAACCCATTTTTCGCTTCACCCCCGCCCACAGAAATGCCCTCTCTCCACAGCTGAGGATAGCGTGGCTGGCTGGGGTTAGCATGTCTCCCGGGGATCCCAAGGATCAGACTGAAGCAAGAAGTGGGCCAGGAGCACTGTGAGTCACTCTGGGCTCTTGGGAAAGGAAGGAAAGAATGAAGAGGTGATTGGTCCAGGCAGCAGCTGCTCCTTGCTCCGAGGAAGCACTCTAGCCTCATCTCTGCCTAGCAGGAGCCACCTCTTACTCTGAGGCACAAGGTCTTAAATAGTCCTCAGCTTATTTCCACCTGGCCTCTCTCGTGCCTCTCCAAGGCTCTGGGGGCCCAGTCACTGGGAAGGTGAGTGTCTCCCTTTGAGCCCACTCAGGAACTTCAGTGGGCTTCTGAGTGAGTTCGCCCCTTACAGCAAGGACACCACACTCCATGTGGCCACACCGAGCTTGGTGATTGGACTACTCCCAGCCAGGGTGACTGCCTACCGCCTACTCTATACCCAGCCAGGGCTCTCCACCTTTTGTGATGTCTGTGATCTGGTATTTGGAGAGAAAGGGGCAAAGGCAATTTTAGCGCTGCAATAAAACCAGGAACACGACTCTCTGATGGTTTTAATGAGATTCTTTCTATCTCCCCTGACTGAGCTGG
Organism: Cricetulus griseus; assembly: GCF_003668045.3. Lineage (NCBI taxonomy): Eukaryota > Metazoa > Chordata > Mammalia > Rodentia > Cricetidae > Cricetulus > Cricetulus griseus. The sequence continues at coordinate 181,628,536 of NC_048598.1, read as the reverse complement.
CAGACGGTAACCCCATGTATGAGGTCAAAATGAATGTCATTTGGTCTCCAGCAGAACCGAGTGCCGTCGCCACGGAGCTTGGCTAATCTACCCCAGCATCCGACAGGAGTGATCAGAAGATACCTCACAGGAAATTGTTTTCCCTCCTTGTAACCATAACAACAGATGAGAACAGCCCTGTTCAACTTTCCAGGACAGGCTTTGTCAACCTGTAACCAAATCTGGAGGGCAAAGGCAAAGGCCAGGCCTGGGCCAGGGGGCTTTTCAAGGGCATCAGCATTTGAGGTTTCTCCTCTCTCCTGGCCCACTGAACAAGAACCGTTGGCATCTTCCAGAGAGTGGGTGGGGTTATCAGAAGGAGACATGGGCCCCGTGGCTCATTGCTGTGGGCTGGGGCATCTCCGTGGGAGGCTCTGATAGCAATTATCGTCACCCAGAACCTTTGCAGACTCTGGAGTCATGGACACACAGCTACCTTGCCCCAGATTGCAGCTCAGTGTTCTGCTCACATCACTCACTAATGACACATAGCCCAGAATTGCAGATATACTCCTGAGAGAAATTAAGGGGCTCACTTGGCAGAGAGGTGCCACACGAAAGAGGGAAAGGCTTCCTGTGACTTGCCTCAAAATTCCAGTGGGCTTTTACCTGGGTTGTCGTGTCTGTTCTAGAATGTATTCAGAAACCATATTAATTAGTCCATTTGCATTACTGGGACAAGACGCCTGAGAAAAATAACCTTATGGAGAAAAGGCTTGGTTGGTTTCGTTGCTCTAGGTCTGTGGCAGAGCAGAACACCACAGTGGAAGACTGTGGTGAGAGAAGCTGCTCACCTCCAGGCAAACAAAACAGGAAGTGGGGGGTGGGGGGGCAGGACAAGGTACAACCACCAAGGGCTTTTGGAAATGTCAAAGTGGCTAAGTGCTTGCCTTGCAAGCTGAAAATCTGAATTCAGTACCCAGAACCTATGTTAAAAAAAGGGGCGGCGGGCGGGGGGTGGTGGTGAGACAGATATGATGGCACACGTTTGCACTGGGAGCAATGGGGAGATAGAGACAAACAGGTCTCTGGGGTGCACTGGCCAGCCAGTCTCATCTGACTTGATGATTTCAGGCTAGTGAGAGAGCTAGTCTCTCTCTCTCTCTCTCTCTCTCTCTCTCTCTCTCTCTCTCTCTCACACACACACACACACACACACACACACACACACACACACACGAAAGATACCTGAAGACAGATGCTTGGGATTGTCCTCTACCACCTCACCTGATCACTGTGGACAGACACACAGACACACAGACACACAGAAAGCACGTGCCCCAGTGGCAATACGTCTAACCTCCTTCAATTACGTCCACTTCCTACATTCCTGGACCCCTCCATAATGCCATCATGCTATGCCTCTGTCAAGAAGTAATCCACAGCCAGCCCCAGTGTGGTAGCCCACACCTTAGCCCCAGCACTTTGGGGGCAGAGGCAGGAAGATTTCTGAGTTTGAGGCCAGCCTGGTCAACATATCAAGTTCCAGGACAGTGGAGGCTACATAGTGAGACCTTGTCTCAAAATAGATAGCTAGATAGGTAGACAGATAGATAGATAGATAGATAGATAGATAGATAGATGGGAGAATCCATTGTTTAGGTCCGGCTCTCTCTGGAAACACCCTCACAGACACACCCAGAGGAATGCTTTGTCAGTTTCATAGACATTTCTCAACCAAAATCCAATCAATTAGGCAATGAAAATCACACCACCCAAGCATCTGCCCTTTGGTCTCTGCTCCAGCACCCTGCTGCCAGCTCTCACCACTTGGCTTTGCTCAGGGCTCTTGGGTGTGGACTAGAAGTAGGGCTGAAGTAGCTTTTGCTGGTGAGATGCACAATTCCCTATTGAGTCTGGGTTCCCCACACATGGTGTGGTAGCTAGGAACCACACCGTGGGTCACAGCACAGTATGGCAGCAGAAGGTCTGTGTGACACCTTACTAGCATGAAACCACAGAGAGTTCAGTGGAGGACAGGCGCCTGCAATAAGCCAGCCGCTCCTACCAGTCTTCCCAAGACACCCTTGCCCCATACAAAAGTGCCAGCCAGCAGGGCCTGGGCCCCCTACTGGGGAGCCACTCTCAGGTTTTCCCTGACTGTCTTCTGACCTTTTACAAAGACAGGACCTCCTGTTGCCGAGTCCCCTCCAGCAGAGCTGGCCTCCCCAGGTTGGTTCACCCAGCCTGCTGCCTTTCAGCATACTCCATGTCCTCCTGTGGCTGGACCACCTTGGAGGGAGCCAACCCCGGCCCTCCAAAGGCATGCAAGCAGTGTCTTAGTGGCAGACAAGGAGCAGAAAGGGCTCAGTACTGAGCTGGCACATGTCCCTTCCCCTCATGCCCAAGCATATCAGGGGTACCCCTAACCTCTCAGCCTTGTTCTGGGACTGTCTATTGGCTAAGAAAGTTGCCCTGCCACAGGGCTGGTGCAGGCCTGCAACTCTGCCTCATTGCACCCCCAGCCTAGGGACCATCAGCCAGAGGCAGAAGAGGACTGGCACACAGGCAATTTTCTCCAGAAACAAATGGAGAGAAATTGCTCTAACAGGCGAACAGCCTCTGTTTCAAGCTAATTTCCACATAATAGAATCAAACTGCTTCCCTTTCCTCTCCGCTGTCTCCTCTGCATAATTTGACAAATTGCAAACGCGATTTGATTCAGGGATTGAACATGGGCTCAGATTCTTTTCAACAGGCATAGACAAAAGAGGGTATAGAGAAGGCAGAGAGTCTCCTCAAAGTGCTGGCTGCTGGCTACTGCACTCCTTGGGAGGTGACGCTGCAGGGACTGCCAGTGCCACGGGTCCCAGAAGCTGCTCCACAACTCACTTAGGAAGGAGGGAGCAGCAGGGCCAGAAGCCAGGGGCTGGCCAAGCTCAACATTCCTCCACCACTCCCCACAGGCAAGCCACACCATCTGGGAAGGGCCTTGGTCCAGGGATTTGATGTGCAATATGTCCAGGGGGCCTCGTGGGGGAAGGCTCCGAGTGTGCCTGGCACACCCAGCCTCACACCCAGCCAAAATCAAGGCTTGTGCTTGCACTGCCGACTCAGCGACGTGGTGAGAAGTGGCCCAGCCAGGAGAGTAGCTGTACTCCGTCCTGCCCAAAAGCTGCCAGACCCTGGCCTGTCTCCCCACTCTACACTCACCCTCATTCTTCTACTTCTCAAGTGGCTCCCAGAGCTATTGCAGCTGCCCCTGGCACCATCCACTCTGGTTCTCTTCCACACAGAGAGACGTACAGACTAGTGCATCCCACATGAGCTTCTCCCAGTACAGCACACAGTAGGTACACATGCCTCCACACACAGAGAGACATACAGACTAGTGCATCCTACATGAGCTTCTCCCAGTACAGCACACAGTAGGTGCACATGCCTCCACACACAGAGAGACATACAGACTAGTGCATCCTACATGAGCTTCTCCCAGTACAGCACACAGTAGGAGCACATGCTACAGCCTGCCTAGGAGCACTGAGACCCCTGTAGACCTCCCCATCCTCAAGCTAGTATGCACGGGACACAACAGAAGAACTTGGATATTCCTGCCCACTAAAATACTATTTTTAAGGAGAAACTGTTATTTCTAGCAGTACTTATTTTAAAAATATACAAATGCTCTATTAAACCAGGCTCAACTATAAGAAGTGTCCATCTCCTGTAATGCTGTCCCAAGTCCCTCCAGGTATACCTGGCATCTCATCAGATGAACCTGTAAGAAAATGGCCTCAGGGAGGGACACAGATCCAAGCCCCCCTGTGACCCTGAGTTGTAGGGTTAGAATCAACAGCCTCCCGCCCCTCTTACAAAGAGAGACCCTTGGAGTGACACAGCAAAGACAACTGGAGATTATGACTAGGACACACCTCAAAAAATGGGGACTTATTCTGGCCTTAGAAGACTGTCAGGGGCACTCAGAGAGCCACTCGGTCTTTCTGGGAGCTGAGGATACTGAGGGAGAAAGGGCAACAGAAACAAAAGAACAGAAGCTAGAGACGGAAGGCAGGGTCCTGAGAACACTAAATGGAGGAGCCAAGCTGGAGCTCAGGGGCCAGGCAGGGCCCAGGCTAGGAAGGGCACCTGGGAGGCCCCCCAGAAATGGAGGCGTTCTGGAGACTAGTATATGCATATGCAATGCAAGCTAACTAAATACCAGCTGGACAGACAGACTTAAGGAGGTGAGTCTGTTGGCAAAACATCTACTGTGTGTTTCAAAGCCAAAAATATGTGCTTTAGGGAGAGCATGTGGTTTGTGGCAAGCTGGCCCCACGAGGTGATGGATCCAGAGCAGACTTGTGGCATGTGTTCAATCCATCAGTTGTGGTCAGTCTACACATGCCTGGGGCCCAGCAGGGAAAGGCCTGGCAGCCAAGAGGAGTGGGAGCCACCCTGTCCTCTGACCCTCCTCTGGAGGGCAGGGTTAGACACACCACGAGACTGCATCCCACATGAAGAGGAAAACAAACCACAAGTGATGGGCTGTCCTTCTGTATATGTGTTTCTCTTGTTTGGTTGATGAATAAAACACTGTTTGGCCAATAGAGGCAGGGAGATAGACGAGATGAGGAGAATTCTGGGGAAGGTAGGCAGAGAGAGAGAGACCGCAAAGAGAGTCTGTAGAGACTGAGAAGATAGGACGCAACAGGTGTTCTCTGGTAAGATAAGGCCATGTAGACATATAGACATATTTAGATTAAGAGAAATGGGTTAATAATTAAGTCAGAGCTAGCCAATAAGAAGCCCTAGCCATTGGCCAACAGTTTAATAACTAATGTAAGTCTTTGTGTGCTTATTTGGGGCAAGGTGGCTGCGGGACCAGGCAGGACCAGGTTGGACAAGAAACTCCAACAACACACAAGAATGCACAGGCCTAAGGAAGAAGTAGAGGGTTGCATTTCCCTCAAAGAGCCCCAAGGCTGGCAGGGCGTTGGTGGCGCACGCCTTTAATCCCAGCACTCAGGAAGCAGAGACAGGCAGATCTCTGTGAGTTCGAGGCCAGCCTGGTCTCCAGAGTTAGTGCCAAGATAGGCTCCAAAACTACACAGAGAAACCCTGTCTCGAAAAAACAAACTAACAAACAAACAAACAAAAAAGAGCCCCAAGGCTCTGAAGGGGGAAGGCACTTCTGTGGGCAGAGTCTCAGCTCTGAGGGTCCCTTGAGCTTCCTGCTTTCCCAGTGGTTACCGGAATACTCCAGGAGCCAGCACCAAGACATGCCAACTATTTCTTAAAGTTAGGCGAGGAAAGATGGGTCCCCATTGCAGACAAGGGTTAATTTAGTCATAGAGGAGCTGGTGGCAGCCACATAAATGATTTGTTGTTTTTTTTTTTTTTTAAATAAAAACATGTCACATCTTCTGCTCTGGGTATAGACCACTGTGCACAGGCCAGCTGGATAGGAGCTGCTGGCCCGTTACCAGATGCCAGCTTGCACCCTAACACCAAGCAGGAGTTGCCTGTCGCTACCTCAAAGTGCTGTACCCTGACATTTCTTAAGAGCACCCACACCCACACTCTTCAGGAATCTGTGCAGCCTGCTGTGAACACTAGAGCTGAGGCAGGCACTCTGGCTGGGGTTCAGTGGACGCTGCCACATAATCAAACTCCCTTCATGAGCTGGGGTTCAGTAAAGACAAATGGGAGCTTGTTGCCAGGGGCAAACTTCAGCTGAGGCCTAAAGGGAGTCAGTCCACTGTCAGCAGGGTAGCTGTGGCACTTGGCTGGAGGCTGAAGAGGGTGCCCCCATGAAGTGACATTCACATAAGAACTCAAAGAATGACAGTCTGAGGAAGATTCAGGGAACTAGGTATGGGGCCCTGGGAAGGCATATTGGAAACCCGAGGCACGGCGGAGCATGGTGAGCTATGGGAAGTTAGCCAGTGGAGTAGAGCCCAAGACAACAGAGCAAGGGAGTGCAGGACGACGGGCAGCATCCACAAGGCTGGACCACACCGATCCTGCCATGGTGCTGCTGCTGGCCTGGAAGCTTTTGAGTAGAAGAGATGCACACACATGTGTGTTTTAAGAAGCTGTTTCAAGGCCGTGTGTTCATCAAAGATGAGCAAACCATGGCTCAGCCAGGAGAGGAAGGAAAACTGATGTACTACAAGGCAGAACTGGACAGCACGACACAGAGAGACAATGAATGTAAAGAGTGCTTCTGTGGCTCTCCCACGTGAAATACCCAGAAACAGGACCTTGGCGGCTGTGGGGCTGGAAAGTGCAATCTGTATGGGCCCTGAGACAGCTAAGCGCAGGTAGGGTGTGGTGGGGCAGGTCAAAGAGCTGTTCTGGGAGCCACCTGTCCAACCTCTGTCCATTTTTTACATTATCTTATACTTTGAGATGATAATATAACTACAACCTTTCCCTTCCCTCTTTGTTCTTTTTCAAATACACACTGCTTTTTTTTATTAATTGTTGTTACTTGATATATGTGTGTGAACATACATATATATGTATGTGGGCACATATGTGCATTTGATGTAGTTGGTTACATAAATATGTATATATAATGTAACATTACATAGCTGTGTATATGTACACGTAAGGACAGCCTGCTCAGTCCACTTGTATGCATGTTTTCAGGGATGACCACTTGGTATTGGACAACCAATTGGTATGTTCTTCCCTGGGGAGTCCTTGGAGGAGAACCTATTTTATTAAACACAGTGCAATTCCTAACTATACTCTAAATATTTGTCCTTAAACCCACAGGAGAGTGTAGTTCTCACCCCACATCAAGAAAACTTCTCTTTGCAGCAGATGGAGAAACGCAGAGTTGTGGGTCCCCCATTTATAAACCTGGCACCTAAGGCTCAGGAATCACTGTAGAAGGGGGGCCGAAAGGTGGTAAGATCTAGAGGGCTGGGGAGTGGCTGTGCAACTGTCTCCTAGGAATGTCAGAAGCTACACCTGTACAGCTCGCCAACATGACTGTCCAACCGGGAGCTGGACAAGGGCAAGAGACTTGCTAACAGAGATGGGGAGGAAATCTCCAGAGGCCTAAAGCCCACACAGGGCCACGGGTACTTTTTAAAAGTGCTCTAGCATACATGAGGCAAGACAGAAGAAATACAAGGCAGACAGCCCCCAGCATCTTGGCTGCAATCCTCTCCCTCCTCCGAGGGAGACTGACTGCGTCCCCATGCTCTTTGCTCTTCTTGTGTATGACCTGGTAGAGTTAGGGTGTGACTGTGCTCAAGAGCCCGCTTCCTGGGGCATTCTCTGCACAGGTATTGGGTGGGACAGGTTTCCACTTTTCCAAGTGAGGGCCTGGGTAGTCCCCCACAATCCTGCACTGCTGGAGGTGGTGTGCCCCAGGGTCACTTGACGTTATGAGCATAGCCCCATTTGGACAGCAGAATGCCTGGTCCCTTCTGGGAACCAGAGAGCCTGCAGGAGACAAATAAGGCCTCCACGGTGGGCGGGGGGAGCTGCTCTGCCCCACTCTATTGTGAGAGAGAGCTGCTGGTTCCTTAGCTCCTAGGCCTGGTGTTCAAAGCCTTCTCTTCCCTTTCCTTCTTTCTCTTCCTCTCCCCCTCCCCACCTACATCTATTCTTCCTCTTGTCTATATTACAGCCCCTGCTCAGCCTCCCTCACATGGCCACCTGGGGTGTGGGGTCCTCCATAACCAGCCCTCACCTGGGGAGATGCAGCATGTCCCAGTGCCCTGGTTTGGCCCCTGGGCCCATCTGTCCCTGGCTGTGAGAGCAGCCTCCCATGGCCACCCAGGAGCACAGGTCCACACCCTCCGCCTCATCTCACTGCTCCTGAATCCTGGGGTGGGGTGGGGAGCAGGGCAGAAGGACGGGACATGGGGATGGACAGACAACTCTTTACTACCTGAGACTAGATATGCTTTCTTTGGGAAATGCATACACGCTGTTTCCAACCCTCCATTGTTGTCTCAGGGTTACACAATCCCACTGCTTCCTTCAAAGTGGCACATGCTAGATTTTGAGCTCCGAGACCCTCTTAAGGCCCATGCTGCTAGCCATTCCCAGGGCTGGCCTTGCCTCTGAGCCTCCCTGAACGGGTGGGAGCCTCTCCTGTGCTGCTTTCTTCCCACAGCTCCCTCTTTGCCGTGTCTGCTTGGCGAGGCTGTGCCCCACCCCCAGTCCTTGCTTCACGCACCCTGACTTCCCCTCTGTTGACGTTTTAGTCGCTGTGGTCCATTTGTTATGGCCAGTAAACTGATGTTGGTGTGTAGTTAACGGGAGCCCAGGTTTCCCGCCTGCCCCCCAGATTCCCTAGTCCTTCTCAGGTGTCAGCTCTGTGTTCTAGGATTCTAACCCGGACCCCAGAGACCCCACATCACATCAGGCTCTTCTTCCTCAGACACCCTTGCTTTGATGACCTCAAGAGTCTGGAGGAGTGTTGCTTGGCGGGAGCCGGGCAGGAGCAATGACCCTTCCTTTTGGACTTCTCTGATGTTTTTCTCATGATTAAACTGGGTTGTGGGTTTTAGGAAGACCACTGGGCAAAATGCTACTCTCCCTGCACCTGGTCAAGGGCACGTGTTGTCCGCAGGCCCGGCCTCTGCTGAAGCTGGTCTTAGTCACCTGCTGAGGTCCTGTCTTGTGATTCCCCTTCATAAATGCGTCTTTTCTTCCCTCCGTTAGGCTCCTGGGGAGGAGGACATGGGCTCAGAAGATCTTCATTGGCCATCGCATGGGAGCCTTTCCTGCCTTCCTTGTTTATTTACTTATTTATCTAATCACTGGCTTATATTGTGGTAGATTCATAGATAATAATTTTATGCTTTGCATTAAAGTCTGTAAGTGTATTTTATGGCTGCAATTGCAGCTCTGTTCATTGGAGCGCTGCAAGTTTGTCCCTGTGTCCCTCAGACATTGAGTGCGTGAACATGTACATGTGGGCGCATGAGCATGTGCATGTGTGTATATGAGCACATGTGTGCACACGTGTGTGTTTGTACATATCTGTGCATGAGCATGTGCAGGTGTGTGTACAAGTACATGTATGTGCACGTGTGTGTGTGTGTGTATGTGTGTGTGTGCCTGTATGTGCACATGCCCAGGGAAAGTGGTCTGAAACATGAAGTGTTTTCAGAGAAGGCAGCCTCAGAGGGGGAGCCATTGTCACTCCCTGTGAGACAGGTGCTCCCAGTACCTGTCCTGCCACCCTCCAGTGCCTGGGTGTTACACATACCTGGTGAACACAACACACGTCTATTGCTTGTGCTGCTCTTCCATGTCTCAGCTGGTACCTCAGGGCCTGGAAGAGGCTGTGGGGTTACATACCCCACCTGGATACCCTCCAGATCTCCCTGCCCCTGTTGAGTGAGCCTCTGGGCACCCTATCCCTGCTGAAGGAGCCTCAGGGGTTCCTGAAGTCTCCATTTGTCTTCCTGTCCTGACTTGGCATGCCTGACCGAGCCCCACTGGGACCTTACATCCTCCCTCAGGCAGGTGGCCCTGGGAATGTTTTACTGCGAGGCTTCTCTTCTGAGTCTGGGCTCCTCAGTCAGCCTTGGATGAACAGCCTGGCGCTCCTGCTGGTGGCCAGCGTGCAGGGTCCCCACCTAGACAAGCCAGGCTGGCAGAAGAGCTGTCCTCACAAAGCAGGCAGACTGTGCTCCCGCATCATCCACAGAAACACTCAAATAGCTTCAAGCTGTTGGTTCAGACAGCAGCGGGATCCCCCAAAACAAACAAACACAGGCTTGAAAGGCTGTTAGCACGCTCCCTCACAGATCCTCCTCACAGCTGAGGCAGATAGACATACCATGTGGAGATGTTCCTCGGGCTCCTGGGGTGGCCTGGATGTCACATGGATCCACACATGTCACATGGAGCCTTCAGGAGGCTCTTCACCCATCTTCACATCAACTCCAAGAAGGAGAGGGCCCAGGAGGCCTGCAGCAGTCGCTGAACTATCCCAGAGTCACCTAGAAGGCCAGTGCTCAGGACAGAGTGGGGCAGGCTGCGGAACAGGCTGCTCTGGCCAGCTTTACAAATGACATTCATTCATCTGTTGCCTTAAGGTTCTGGAAGCCAGGGTCCCAAAACAGGTACATGTGGGTGAGAGCATGCGCCCTCTAGAGCCTCGGAGAGGACCCTTCTCGGCCTCTTCTGCGGCCATAGGTGTAACCCTCCAATGAGCTGCCTACACTGACTGAGGTCAGGTGTAACAATACCCGCCTCCATGTTAAAGGCTAAAGGGTCACAGAGGCCAGACCACTGGCTATGTCTCCAGGGACCCTGGGATCCACAGGAGATTCTGCTCTTAGCTCATGATAATGAGACTTGGTGATGGCAGTGGGAGGGCTAAGTGTGGCAGACACTAGAGGCGACCACTGATCAAGCAACAAGAGCCCCTCTCTCCAAGGAGTCCCAGACGAGACTCACGGGGTGGACTGGGCATACTGGATACCCTGGCTTCTTAGCCTGAGCTGAGTTCACCTCTGTCTTTCTCCATGACTCTCTGGCAAAATCCAAATGGGAACTTCATTGTCAAGGACCGGGGGGGGGGGCATTTTAAAATGTCTATGGTGGTTAGTTTTGAATGTCGTTGTGCCACAATTTAGAATTATTTGGAGAAAATAACAGTTGATCTTCAGCCATGTCTTGATTATTAATTGATGTAGGGAGACTCCTCCTCCCCCCATGAGCCATTGTGGGTGGCACCATTCCCTAGGCAGAAGGTCCTGAATATACACAACCCAAGAAAAGTAGGAGCAAACAGGCAGAATGGTGCATTCCTTTTCTCCGCTCTTCATTGGATGTGATGTGACCAGCTGCTTGAGTCCCTGCCTTGACTTCCGGAAATAATAGTCAGTAGCGTGGAACTGCAAGCCAAATAAGCGCTTTCCTCCCTTGGGCTGTTTCTGGTCAGGATATTTTTTATCACTACAACAGAGATGGAACCAGAACAATGTCATAGAAGATGACAGCTATGAGCTATGGAAATATCCCAAATCCAGGAAATGGATGTTTCTGCATACCCGTGGGATGGCAAGGGCAAAGGGCACACAGCCCAGGAGCCAGGGAGGTGGGGCAGCCGAAATTTTGATGCTGCCAGTGAAGGGCGCAGCTTAGCAGAACCTGAGTGGGAGGGAGGGCTGCTCTGTGGCCCCAGAATTCACCAAGAGGAGACCCATCCACACGGAGACCTGTGTGAGGATCCACAACGGTTTTCCTCTCTGCAGCCAAGAAGCCCCAGCCAAACCTGAATGCACAGGAGAACAGGGAAGCTGGGTGGTCCTTTGCTCCGGATACATTCCTCCAATAGGAGGCATCCGTCAGCCATGCAAGAGCCCAGGACCCAGGAAAGAGGCTTGTTAGCATCTACAGCCTGCTGAGCTGCTGAGCGAGGAGAGACAGGCAGCCGACGATGGATTCTGTGTGGCGAAGGTCAGCATGAGCAATATGAAGGCACAGTCGTTGCCCTGGATGGAGAGACTATGAGGAGATGAAGAAGCGTTGGGGGCAAAGTGTCCTACCAGCATGGGAAAATTCAAAAGGTGGAGAGCACCACCTGAGCAGTGTGAGCAGACACTTGTGAGCTCGCAAAGGAGCATGGCCAGTCTGGGGAGGGCGGTGCGTACATGGATTGGCAGACACAGCGGTTCCACTCTGAATGTGAGCTTGTGCCAGTGAAGGCAACGTCCATCATACACTGGCCATGGAGTACGTCTAACAGCACAAACAACGCAGTGTGCGAATTCGCCACCTTTTGTATAAAACTGGGTAAGTGAGATTTATGATCAGAATTTCTTGTCATTCCCTAAAAACACTTGGGAAGACATCTCGGAGAAACCACCAGCTACTGGGAAGTGTCTGCCTATGAGCCGGTTAACTGCCCCTGCTCCAGGCTGCTGAGTCATGTGTCCACAACACACAAGGACAAGAGGTGAGATGGATTTTGAGGAAGCAACCTAAAGACGAGGGATGCCCTGTTGTGGCCATCACACACACACTACAATCGTGCACACACGTGCACAAGCACACACACCCAGCGCACTTCTACTGAAGGTTAATTGTTTTTAAGCAGGTCACTCACACCTTTGCGCGAACACTTCAAATAGCTCAGGGTGTAAAAGACAAAGAGCACCCACTACCAGAGCAATCCCCATCACAACCTGATCCTAAGGAGGGAAAGGAGCTCACACAGACACCTGGTTTCCACAGAGACCCCAAGGAACTGAGAACTGAGAGCCTGTAGGGGCCAGCAAAGAGCTGACTAGGGAAATCACATTGGAGATAGATTGCCACCACCTAGTGAGGGAGAACATGGGGACACAGAGCAGGAGGAAAAGCCACATGGAAGGAGGGTGAAAATGAGCCCAGTGTCAGATGAAAAGCATAGGCAGAAAGCAATCACGGAGACCCAACACACACTCAACTCGAGCTCCTGAAGGAGGAGCGTGCACAGGGCAGAGGCTAGCAGCCACCCCAACAGGGCATGTGGCTTAAGCTCAAGTCTATGGATGAGACTGAGACAGCCACAGACAGGCTCTGCCATGGTCACTCCACCGCAAGGGCTCATAGGTAGCCTACAGACCCCCCCCTCTTAAATATCCAAAGACAGTATTAGAAAGGTCCAAGGGCAAAAACCAAAAACACGGTGACCAGGGATTTGCTATCTAATAAACCTCTCTTGAAGTATAAAGAAAGCAACTCTCAGCACACCGAGTGGGCAGGAATCCCCCTCGGGTATTGGGGTGTCCCTACACCGCTGCTCATAACACACCCCTCCTCGAAGAAGCCCTCTGTTGTCAGAGGGGAAGGGGCTTCAAGGATGAGAGGACCAGACGAAATGTGGCTATGGGTGGCATGCTGCATGAGGGTATTCCGTGAACAGAAGAGGTGCACGCCCCAGTTGAGAGAAAGCCCATTCTCAGAACACACCCGCCAAAGCAGATGGCATCAAACAACAGGCAGACCCAAGAAAAGTCAACAGGGCTGCTCTTGCTTTATTATTTGTTGTGGCTTCTTGTTACAATTAAAATTATTACCAGTTATTTAAAAAATACAAAGGAAGCAAATGTTCCAGATTGGATGACAAATGGTACGGTCTACCAGCCTGTGAGCTCCTAGACAATTACAGAGATAACAGACCCCAGAGATACAGAAACACAGTAGAGCCAGGGGCTGAGCTCTGAGCCCACCTAGCTGTGAAGCTGGGTCCAGGTAATAGAAGAAACCAAGTGTGCCGTAAGAGTTAAAACTACAAGCACTGATAATACATAAAATCAAAATAAATTAGTAAAACCGGGGAAAGTAGAGAGATTAGTGTGTGGTTGATCATCACCGCCAACTCGCCCAGGTTTGGAGCCACCCTGGAGGCACACCTGCAGGAGGCTCTTTGAAGGGGTTTTCTGAAAGGTTTAACTGAGGCCATCCCGAATGCAGGCAGTGCCATCTCATGGGCTTAGGTGCCGGATTAGATGAAAATGGAAACAAGGAGCCCAACTGCGTATCTTTCTCCTTTCTCCACTTCCTGGTCAGCCACTCCCATCACCAAGCCACTCCCATCATGCCTTCCTCACCGTGGTGGGCTTCATCCCTCTAAACTGTGAGCCAAAATGAACCCTTGCTCCTTTAAGTTGTTTTTGTCATGCATTTAATCACAGGAAAAGTAACCAATACAGTTTGGAATAAAAAAATAACTTACAGGGACTGGAGAGATTGATCACTCAGTGGTTCAGAGCACTGGATGCTCTTCCAGAGGACCAGAGTTCAATTCCCAGAACCCACATGGTGGCTCACAACAGCCTGTAACTCCAGTTCCAGAGGATCCAACACCCTCTGAAGGCACCAGACATAAGAATAGTGCACATACTTGGAGGCAAAGCACCCACACACGATAATAACAATGATAATAATTTCAAAATAACTTTTCTGGGTCAGTTGACTGCACACAACTGCACAGTGAGGCTTTCACAGTAGCTTCCAGCTCTCTCCTCACAGTTCCTCATGCAATGATGGCATGTAGACTTTTGTTAGACTCACACATGTGACATGGGGTGCTTTGTCTAACTCGCCATGACCTGATGCCACTACAGCCAAGTCCTCTCCCCTCTCCACCCGTCTTTCCAGTTGGGCTGTGGCCATTGCCACAGGCTTTAACTAGCACTGAGGGTTTCCAGCATTTCCTGACCTCAAGTCACCCTTGTCTCGTTCTTGCAGTCAGTTGTGTCCCCCACTGAAGTTTGTTTCTCTTCCCCAGAGACCAACAGAACCGAGATCCAGGCACCAGGTCATCACTGATGCCAGGACGTCCCACATAGAGGCCCCAAACAGAGCAGAGACTCCAGTCTGCGCAGCCACGTGCCCGGGTGTCAGTGGCGCTCCTGTGTGCAGCCGTGTGCCCAGGTGTCAGTGGCGCTCCGGTGCGCAGCCGCGTGCACGGGTGTCAGTGGGGCTCCGGTGCACAGTCATGCCCACCTACATTGTGATGGTTAATCTTGACCCTCAACTTGATGGGATCTGGAGTCACCTCAGAGGCACACCACTGGGTGTGTCATGAGATGTCTTCCAGAGGGGGGTAAACTGAGGGAAAAAAGGCTGTCCTCAGAGAGAGTGACACCTTCCTGCAGGCAGCCCGGATATAAAGAGGTCTGAGGAACAGTGTTGTCTGTCTGTCTTTCTTTCTGGAATAAAGTAAGTGCCTCAATCACCACTGCTGCTGCCAAACTCTAAGGCCTTCAGACTTGGACTAAAGAACAGCACTCTCCAGACAACCCCCTAATATCACCACACTGGGACTGCTGACCATCAGACCTGAGAACTGGACAGTCATCAGCTCTTGGCTTCTGCAGCATGCAGATAGTCATTGTTGGACTACCCAGCTCGTCTCGTGTAAGGCAATATGATAAATTCCCCTTGTAATACATGTCCACTCTCGGTTTTCTTCCTCTGAAGTTCCTGATGCTTGCATACACTGTGGCAAACACAAGTCCACATTGACATCCCAGCCAATTCCCTGCCTCACGGATCTCTGTGTCTCCTCCCCTGGCCTGCTGCAATTCCCCCTGTGACAAGCCTGACTCTTCACTTGAACAGACCACTCCATCCTTCAACTTGCATGTGTGTGTAGCCTGGTGTCCCTGGAATCCCAGCCCAGCATATAACCAACCAGTCTGCAGGGTTGGTGTGTGGTTTCTCTTGCCTTTCGACTCCACCTACTCCCCAAGTGACCTGGGCAGTCCCTGCTCTGCCCTCCACAAACCCAAACCCATTCCACTCATAAAGAGCTATGACATTAGATGCATTTCCAGGCCCTTCCTAGGGCCCCTGGCCTCCTAGGTAATGGGCTTTTTTCCTTGTTTATATATTGTCATGTGTATTGGTGTTTTATTTGCATGTGTCTGTGTGTCATGGTGCCTGATAGAAGATAGCATTGGATCCCCTGGAGTTGGAGTTGCAGATAGTTGTGAGCTGTCATGTGGACGGTGAGAATGAAACCTGGGTCCTCTAGAAGAGCGGCAAGTGCTCTTAATCACTGAGAAATCTTCCCAGTCCCCTAAGTAATACTTTAACAGGTAAACTGGGCAATAGAGGTCTGTGCATTTTGAAAAATGTTGCATATCTTGCTTCCAGAGGTATAGAATAGCTTTATCCGGTGGGCTCATCGTTCATCTCTGTCTCCTCCTTTGTACAGTTTGAATCTGAAACTCCCCACCACAGTGTTGTGTTTTGAACGTCAGCTACCCAGCTGGTGGAACTGTTTGGAGAGACTATGGAAAGTTTACAAGGGGGACCTGGCTGTCAGAAGCAGGTCACTGGGGTGAACTTTGAAGGTGGTCCCTACTTGTCATCCCAGTTCTGAGTTTTCTATTTCCCGATCTGCTGTGACGTCAGGGGAGTCCACTGCACACTCTAGTATCTAGGTCTCTGCTGTGCCCTCCTGCTGTAATGGGCCCCGCCCCAAGTACAAGTTGTGTCGGTCACCCATCTTGTCAGAGTGAAAAGAAAACTAACACATTCTTCGCACACCTGGTCTCCTTTCTGTGTGTAACTTTACCTTTTCAGAAAGACAAAGTTGGAGTCTTTTAAAAAAGTGTTTTATTATTGTGTGTGCATAAGCACACATGCCATGGTGTGGGCGCAGAGGTCCAAGGACAATCAGGTTCTTTCCTTCCACTTTTACCTAAGTTCTGGGGCTTGAACTCAGGTCTCCAGTCTTGCCCAGCCACCTCAAAAGCCCAGAAACACACAGTCAGAATGACCCAGTACGCAGCCTCTGCACACGGAGGCTCCACTGTGTCTTTCTGTGTGTCGGGGACTGGTGCTCCTCGTGTCTGGGGACTGGAGCTCCTCGTGTCTGGGTGCTTCCTCTAAGAACACACGATGTTTACCTCTGCACCTGCTGACAGCTGAGGCTGCTTCCTGTTCGGGTATTGTGAAGAAAGCTGGGGTAAACATTCATGAGCAGCCTTTTGTGTTGACACACATTTTCAAATCAATTGGATGAACACCAAAAAGCACAATTGCTGCGTCTTATGGTGGGAGGGTGTGTACAGTGTGAGGAAATGCCAACCCACTCTTCATAGTGGCAATGCGACCCCGAAAGCCACCAGCCGTGCCCAGTAATACATGTTCACTAGCATTTAGTGCTGGCAGTTTTGTGAAGTTTTTGTTTTGGTTTTTTTTCCCCTTTAATTTGTGTATGGTGGCATCTCCGTCTTTAAATTTGCAATTCCATCGTAACAAATAGCTTTGAATGTCTTCTCACGTGCTTCTTCACCATCTGTCCGTCTTCGGTGGTGAGCCATCTCTCCAGATCTCTCCCCATTGTTAATCAGGGTGTTTGTTTTCTGATTGCTTAGTGCTGAGGTTTCTTTGTAGATTTTTTTTTTTGAACACCACGTGAGAGGTTGAATATACACAATGGACATATATAAAAACACTCTAACCCACAGCCCTCAGCAGCCTGGAAAACAGACCTCTATCCTCCCCGCCCAGCCCAGGAAGCCTGCTGTTGTGCACTGGGCTTTCAGGAAGTCAGCTGCAGCTCAGGAAGCTGTACAAGGAACTCTGTAAGTACAGACAGCAGGACATGGTTACACGAAGCTTCCATGACCTTTTCCTCACTTGCCATCTAGAACCAGGGGCCTGCCGGGGAAAGCTGAAAGTGACTCCTGGCCTATCCCAGAGCCTGGCTGCATGCCTCCCAGGCCAGCAGCACCCCTGGGGCACCTCCAGCCCTCACTTTTCAACACTGCCTTCCAGAGATGACCTACATGCACCCCAAGTGGCCAACCCAGGCAGGGCACCCTCACCTGCCCAGTCCTTGTTCTCCAACAAGGCCTTCCAGGAGCAGGTTCACATTATTCAAAGTCCATTTGCCTTCAGGGGTCAAGCTTTGGGTGGGTGCGGGGGAAGCGTGTGGTCAGTAACTGCATGGCTGTCTGTGCCCACCTTATGGCTGGGTTTGTGTCACTTCCGGCTCAGTGGTCTCCCTGCTCGGCATCTTGCATTAGCATAGGGCCCGAGTCTGAGTCAGATGCTTCCCTTTCAGTCAGCTCTGGGTCAGGATGCTCTGTTAGGGGTCTCTTGTAGCGGTCTCACTCACATGGAATAAAGCCATGCCCAGGAGTGCAAAGAGCCTGGGTCCTTGGGCCGCAGCTTCAGGCATGGGGCAGCTGTCCTTCCCTGGAGTTATGGCACACGGGAGAGCAGGAGCCAGGGTACCACAACAGACAGGAACATCAGAGCTATTCTCCTGCCCTGAAATCAGACAAAGCCAGGGACTATGCACAACACAGATGACCAGGGCATCTTCAGGACTGCTCCCACCTGGGAGCAACTGCTGCTCTGAGGACAGGTGGCATGGCCTGCACCTGCAGAGACTCTTGGTTGTCACATGGGAGGGGTGCCACTGACATCTCATGAGTAGAAGCCAGCATACTGTTGAGCATGTAGCCACGCAGAGGACACACACACACTTTGCACACCTGTGAGAGGAAGAATCAGTCAAACATTGTTAGCGGTGCTGAGGGCAGGAGGCCTGGCTTGCAGGAACTGCCTTAAGCACCACTGAACTCTCAGGCCTAGTGCCTCACACGAACTGTTGCCTTTGATTGTCCAGGGACCACACACGACTGGCTTAGATCCACCTTTATCCAGTGCCACTAGTTACTGCGAGGCTCCTGCCAGGGACAGGTGGAAACCATTTTATCATCAAACACAAGAAATCCCCTGGGCAGCACAGACCTGTTCAGCCCCTGAAAGCCTTCTAAAGTGGTCATGCTTTACTATACAGTACTAACACACACAAAAGAATGTCGTGAAACAGCTGACCTGAACAAGGGGAGCTCATGGACTCCAGACTGATAGCTGGGAAACCAGCATAGGACCGATCCAGACTGCCTGAGTGTGAGTGTCAGTTAGGAGGCCTGGGCAATCTCTGGGGCCTCTGGTAGTGGATCAGTATTTATCCCTAGTGTATGAGTGGACTTTGGGAGCCCATTCCACACAGATGGATACTCTCTCAGCCTAGACACACAGCCTAGACACAGCCTAGGGGAGGGTCTAGGCCCTGCTTCAAATGATATGACAGACTTTGAAGATTCCCCATGCAAAGTCTCACCCTCCCTGGGAAGCAGAAAGGGGATAGGTTAGGGGGTTGGTGGAGGGCAGGGGAAGAGAGGAGGGAGAGGGAACTGGGAATGACATGCAAAACAAGCTTGTTTCTAGTTTAAATAAATACAAAAGAGAATGTTGTGGTATACATGAAAGTTAATATTACAGTAATAAGCCACCAGGAAACAAGACCCAACTTGAAAAACAATCACAGCCATCCCCTTGGTTCTGCCAGCATCTCAGGCCTCATCCCATTCCCAACCCTGAAGTGCCAGCACCGTGAGCCTGGTCCCTTCCTCACTCCTTCGCCTTCCTCTCACGCGTGTGCCTATATGCACTGGGTTTGTTTTATAGTGATAAAAATGATACCATGGGGGATGGAAAGATGGCTCAGAGGTTAAGAGCACTGACTGCTCTTCCAGAGGTCCTGGGTTCAATTCCCAGCACCCACATGGCAGCTCACAACTGTCTGTAACTCCAGTTCCAGGGGGATCTGTTACCTTCATGCCAATACACATAAAATAAAGTTAAATAAAATAAAAAAATGATACTGTGTCCTGTGTCCTGTGTCTCTCTAGCAACCATCTGTTATCATCAGCCAGGTCTATGTACATCATGGTTATTGCTCCTAATGTTCTGCTGTGTCAATAGATGACATTTAGCTAGTATCTCATTTATGAAAACTCGAGCAGTTTCCAGGTTTTTTTTGTTTTTTTTTTTGCTTTCGACATTCCTGCATGCAAAATCCCAGTACACACCCAGTGTGTCTTGGACTTTGTTAACAGGAATCAGAACGGGTGAGCACTAGGTGACCATTATCTTCAGTTCCACTGGAGAATGTCACACCATGCTTTCTTTTCTAAACGAACCTTAGAGTGTGCATCCGGACACCTGCCTCAGGGTGATGCGGGACACCTAGAATCTGCATGAATCTGTGTTATAGATAGTAAAAATCATCACTCAAGAAAGGCTAATGAGCATATCCGTCATCTCATGCTACAATGGCTGCAGTGGTCTGACCAGCAAAGTGTGGACACCACGCCCGTGTGTCGTGTGGGTCCCCACTGTTACACCTTCTCACTTAGCCTTGCTGGGATTCTCAGGCTTTCCCTAATCTAAGGCCAAAATACAGTATCTGGTCACTATCTTGATTTCCTCTTGCTTGTTGGCAACCCCCACCTGTTTCTCTGGACTTCAGTCCGTTTTTCCTTCTCCCTTACCTGGTCTACTGTGGGCCTGCCTTTTGTTATTCCTGGGTTTCTTCTGTCCTCTCATCCCTGATATCCTTTTACTTTACCTTTTTTAGGTAAACTTTTCAGAACTCTGTTCAGTCTTACTTATTTATAAAGGGTATTTATTTATTTATTTATCTGTTTGTTTGCAGTGTCTTTGTGTTTGCCATGTATGCAAGCACCAGAGGAGACCAAGGAAGAGCATTGGATTCCCTTGGAGCTGGCGGGATGGAGTTGTGAGCCACCCAACATGGATGTAGAAACAGAACCAGGGTCTCCATGAGGGCTTACTTCTTCGTTGCTACTGCATGACTGTAATGTTGCTACTGTTATGAATTGTAACGTGAATATCTGATATTCCTGATGGTGTTAGGTGACCCCTGTTGAAAGGGTCACAAACCACAGGTTGGAAACCGCTAACAGCTTTTCTACTCAGATGGTCATATTATGTACGGGCAGTTTTGTTTCCTACCAGGGCATTATTTCTCTTTCTTGCAGTATTGGTCGGCTGGAAATGCGCAATGTAGAGTACAAGTGTCCAGAGTGAACGCCTTCTTCATCTTGTTCTCGGTCTTGGGGAAGGAGTGCCCACTCCTTCACTGTACGGCTTTTAGAAGCCTGTCACTGGGGAATGTCTCCTGATAGTCTCATTTACTAACGTTCTCACTAAAAAAGGATGCTGGGATTATTCTTAATTTGGTATTTCTGAATACTTCCTTTCTTTCCTACTTATTAATTTGACACTTTATATCAATAGGTGATCTAACACTGTCCACCCTTGCATTCTTGACTTACCACTCCTTGTGAGGGGAAGGGTTATACTGTTTCTTTTTAATACGCTTGCTCGCTTTGATTTGAGTAAGCGCTCTCCCGAAGACCCATGTGTTAAAGATTTGGTGCCTAGCCTGTGGCACTGCTGGGAAATACTGAGAATTGACCCCAGGGCCTTGTGCATGCTAGACAAGCATGGTGCCACTGATCTATGTCCCTGACTTTTTGTTTATTTTAATTTAGTTTTTAGTTTGAGACAGGATCTCACGAAGATGCCCAGACTGACCTTGAACTCACTCTGTAACCCAGAACTACCTTGCTATATTCCTGCTTCTCTCTCTCTCTCTCTCTCTCTCTCTCTCTCTCTCTCTCTCTCTCTCTGTATCTATCTATCTATCTATCTATCTATCTATCTATCTATCTCTGCCTGCTGCCTGTGGATCCAGATGTAGAACTGTCCGCTACCTCCAGCACCATGTCTGCCTGTGAGCCACCATGCTCCCCACCAGGAAGATAATGGACTCTGAAACTGTAAAGCCAGCCCCAGCTAAATGCTTTCCCTTAGAAGAGTTGCTGTGGCAGGGCGTCTCTGCACAGCAATAGGACACTGACTAAGACACATCTCTCCAGCCTCGTGCTGTTCCCAAGTCAGCTCCAGCAGTCTGTATCCTCAAGGAATCGGTTCATTTCATTTAAGTTACCAAACACAGTGGCATAACGTTCTTAACAGTCTTCATTATCCTTTTAATATTTGTAAAAGCCTGCAGTGATCTCGCGTTCCTTATTCCTAACATGAGCAATTCGCCCTTTCTCTCTTTCTGACAAATGTGACTAGAGAGTTATATGAGGCAAGGAGCTTCTACACTCACTGTTATTTTATATACCGTGGATCTCTGAGCTTCACTGTCCCTTCCCTACTGCTAACTTTATTCCTGTTTTGTTTTGGTTTTGGAAGGGGGGATGGGCACTTGGTTTAACACCTTCCTTCCTTTTACAGAGTCTTGAGATCTCAATTTCTCTCACTGGGTGACTTTAGCATTGTGGGGGTTTGAACAGGTACAGCTCCTGTAGACTCATGCATTTGAATGCTGGGTCCATAGGGAGTGGCACTGTTAGAAGGTGTGGCCTGTTGAAGTAGGTGTGGCTTTGTTGGAGGAAGTGAGTCACTAGGGGGTGGGCTTTGAGGTCTAAAATGCTCAAGCTACACCTAGTGGTTCACAGTTCACTTCCTGTTGCTTGTGGATCAAGCTGGAGAATTCTCAATTCTCTCCACCACCATGTCTACCTGTGAGCCACCATGCTTCACGCCATGATGCTAATGGACTAAACCCCAATTAAATGTTTTTCCTAATAAGAGTTGTCATGGTCAAAGTGTCTCTTCACCGCAATAGAAATCCTACCTAAGACAAGCACCAAGCCACAAAGTCTGACATGTTGCGTTTTCATTCTGAATATTAAAAATTCTTCATAATTTCCCTGTAATTTCTTCATAGACCAGCTGTTATTATGAGTGTACTATCTGCTTAAGTGTTTATGGACTTTATAGATTTCCTTTTGCTGTTACGCTTCCATTTAACCTGTGGTAGTCAGAGAAAACCCTGTGATTTGAATACTTTTCAATGGAAGGGGATTTGATCGGTGACCCATGGCACAGTATGATCTGGCAAATGTCCCTGTTTGCTTGAGAAGAACATGTGTTCTGGTCTGTGCATCGTGTCCTGGAAATGGTGACATGGTGTCATTGGTCAACATGATTTCTGCCTTCTACTGTTTCTACCAGTTGATGGAAGATGATTCCAACTGTGGTGCTATTTCTCCATGTGCTGCTCTAAGCATTTCAAATCTCTGTTGTTAGTTTCGTAAACATCCACGGTCTTCATAAATAACACTTCGTCCTGGGATGATCTACATCTCAACATTCTTTGTTGAGAACATACTTAGACAATGAAACCAGTTTTCCTTTCAACATTCCCATTAAACTTACATGTGTCTCACCCTCCCCCTTGAAACAGAGTCCTTTTTTTTTTCCTCCTTGAGACAGAATCAATGTTAGCTTTGGACTCAGAGATCCGCCTGCCTCTGCCTTCTGAAGGTGAGGATTAAAGGTGGGCGCCACCAACCCAGATGTACGTTCCTACATCTTTAAACTACGTGCGTCTTTAACAATCTGTGTCCTGCTGGGGCTTGCTCTCTCATTTGGTCTGAGAATGTTGTCTCCTAACATGGATGTGTGGGCCATGTTTATGTACTATGGGTGTTGGAAGGATTAGATTTTAAACAGTCACCTGGACATTTGTTTCTATTTGTCCAAATCCAACTTGAAGAGACGGGACAGGCCATTGGGTAAACATTTCATCAAAGGTGGTACCCAAGTCACAAATAAACACATGAAAATGTCCTCTACTTTATTTTTCTATTACAAAAATTGCAAACAGCAGACAGCACCCCCTGCCCATGCACCTGCTAGTGGGCTGATGCAGATGGGATGGCCCCGAGCTGTCTACCACTGCTGAGAGCACAGGGCATGAACCCTCTAGCAACAGCTTGGCAGGGTTTTTGGAAATTCAAACACACACCCCTGTGTGGTAGAAATTTAAACACACACCCCTGTGCAACCTACTCTACTGCCAACTTCTGCCCAAGAGTAAGAGGCTGCACGTACATACCAATGCCCACATCAGTCTTTCAATGACCAACCCAGAAACAACTCTTCGTTCATCCCACAGAGAGCCCCTGCTGGACATGAAGAACAGGCTGGGTCCATGCGAGAACACAGAGGGATCTCAGGCTACACATCCATGTTGGAAGCTGTCAGTTGAAAAGGAGAAGCCTGTGCTGTAGTTTCATGTGGCTCAAAGTCCTGTGTTGACAGACAGCAGAGCAGCGCAGCCTGGGGAGGAGAGAGGGTGGAGAGAGGCAGGACAGAGGCTGGGATGGCACCTGGAGACTGGTGAGCTAGCCGGCTAGCTCGTCCTGATTGTGGCACGGTTTCACAGGCTTTTACATACATCAAAATGCATCCGATTACCCGTTTTAAATATGTGTAGTTAATTGCATGTCAATTATACCTCAACAAAGCTGTTTAAAATACACTTTAAACTTACAAGATTTACCACCAAGGGAGTACAAATGAGAAGCAGGGCTTCCAGCTCACTGGAGAAAAAAATAAAACAGCTCATGAGCCAAAGGCAGATAGACAAAAAACAAAGCACAAATGCTGGGTGTGTCAACAAACATGGCCATTCTGACATAATCACTTTGTTTAAAGAGAACCATCCAAATACACATTCTTTACTCAAGGTGCATTTAGAATCAAATCGCTGGATGCCAAAAAGGAAAGAAAATGAGGTTGTGTAGGTGAGTTTGCTGCTTTTCTCAGCACATGAGGGAAGAGAGGGTTGTTTTGCCTCAGGGTTTTGGGGGCACGCCATCCACCATGGTGGGTAAGCATGGTGGCTGGAGCAGCTGATGGCTGTGGCATGGGAGGGTGTGGCAGCAGTTTGCTCACATCTGAGCAGATCAGGAAGTAGAAAACGGCAATGCTGGCACTCAAGTGGTTCTTCCTTTCCCCCCTTTGATTCAGTCTGGGTCCCCAGTCCCTGGGGTGACAGCACCCACATCCAGAATGGGCGTATTCGTTACTTTTCTATCTGTGGTAAAACATCAGGACCAAGGCAACATACAGAAGAAAGAGTTCATTCAAGAGCTCCAGAGGGTTAGAGTCCGTGACAGCAGAGTGAAGGCATGATGGCAGGGGCACTAGCCCAGAGCTCAGATCTTCAACCTGAGCATTAAGCAGAGGGAGCTGTTCAAGTCTTTAAACTCTCAAAGCCCACCCCAGTGACACGCTTCCTCCAGCAAGGCCATGCCTCATAAACCTCCAAACACCACCACCAGCTGGGGAGCAACTGTTCAAACGCCCAAGATGGACAGTATCCCATTCAAGCCACTGCAATGGGTCTTCCCTCCTCAGCTACCTGCCGGTCTTTGAAAACAGACACACCGAAGGTATGCCTCACTAGTACCCTGAGTGCTTCTTTACTTTGTTTTAAAACTTTTATTTTTATGTGTATGTATGAGAATCTCTGTGCATGGATGTGTGCAGATGCCCCCAGAGGCCAGAAGAGGACACTGGATCCCCCAGAACTGGCATCACAAACAGTTCTAAGCTGGCCAATATGAGTGCTAGGACCCAGACCCAGGTCCCCTGGGAGAGCATCAAGCCCTTTTAACCAGAGCCAACCTCTCCAGTGTTTCTTAATCCAGCCACTAACAATCAAAATCAATCAAAGTATTAGACAAATTAAAAAGATTACAAAAGCCGGGCATTGGTGGCACACGCCCTTAATCCCAGCACTCGGGAAGCAGAGGCAGGCGGATCTCTGTGAGTTCAAGGCCAGCCTGGTCTACAGAGTGAGTGCTAGGATAGGCTCCAAAGCTACACAGAGTAACCCTGTCTTGAAAAACCAAAACAAACAAACAAACAAAAAAGATTACAAAAAGAGTTGTTAACTGTATTCTAATTAATATCAGATAAAGTTTTTAAAGTACTTGAAGGAACAGAGAGGCTACACAATGTGAGGGGAACCCAGAGAGGGTATAAAATGACTAACCTTTAAAAGCCAAATGAGTTATCATTAAAAAAATCTGAAAGCAAAACAATATGAGAAATTAGCAAATTAACAGCTCACGTGTAAATGCTCCCCCTGGTCATAAGTTACATAAAATTATATTAGGTTTGATTCCATCAGTTCTTGATTTTTAACACAGAGATTGGTTTGAATGAGTGGGGAAATATTACACTCTCCAATGGTGACTGTGAAGAAACGCTCTCCTCTTGGCACGTCCAGCTAGCTCTCTCTGGGGCTTGCGTACACCAGCAGAGGAGATTACATAGGCTCAGGCAGAGATGCTGTAAAAGTGTGTTTCCACTACACTTCTGGAATACAGTCAGAGGCGTCCTTCCAGAGCCCAGGACTCCAGTCTGTAAGGTGAGCTTTCTGGTCTCGCTGGTCCCGCTGCCCTTCTCAGCCCCAAAGAAACACACAGACACTCTATTAATTATGATACTGTTGGCTGGTGGCTTGGGCTTCTTATTGGCTAGCTCTGTCTTAATTATTAACCCATAACTACTAATCGATGTATTTCCACGTGGTCTTGGCTTACCAGATAATGCCGGGCCTGCAACTCCTTTGCCTGCTACATCACTACTGCTCAGCGTCTCCACAGAGAAGAGAGCAATTTCCTGTTTGTCCCTGCTTATATCCTGTTTCTCCCCAGCTACATCACTTCCTGCCTGGCCAATCAGCCAGCCAGTGTTTTATTCATTAGCCAAGAAGAGAAACATATACACAGAAGAACATTCCCCATCACCAGTCTGAGAGCCTCTTCCCTACATAACCTGAGAGAGACTGGTATCTGCGTCCCGGCAGCTTGTGGAGCCAGCAGCCAGACCTGCCACACGTGTTTAGGGGCAGGTAGGTTGTCCCCCAACTCAATGTCTTTCTGTTAAGACAGATGCCTGCACTGAGGCATTCAGCAATGAACCCGCCCTCTGCAGCTGCAACAGAAAGTTACAAAGATGTTGGTAAGAACAAAGCCAGACACCCACCAAGCCCCACCAGCCTTGGCCATCTTGTAAATCGCAGGCAGAGCCAAATGACTCCTGAGAAGCCCCCAGTGCCTCTCAAGATTCTGTGACTCTGGGGGCTTAAGGCCACTGGCTCCTGTTTCAATCTGAGGCCCCCACTGCTGCGCTTCTCTTGGGGCCTCACAGACCCCAGCCCAGCAGCCCTTTCTCTTGCTTCTCTTACCTCAGACCCAGGGCTGTGGCTGTGCTGCTGAAGGTGGAGGGAGGAAGCAGTTTATAGACCAGAAGGCCAGCAGCCCACCTTCCTCACAGGGGACCCAAAGCCCCTCAGTCTGGGACAGAGCCTGCTGCTTCCCTGATGGCACCTCTTTCTCTCCTGTCCCACCCCAGACTCACTAGCCCAGCCTGGTCTCTTCATCCAGCAGCAGCCCTCTGCCGCCTTCCTCCAGGAAGCCGGCACCAGCTTGGAGCCACAGCTTTGCAGCTCTCACCCCTGACCCCTGAGGACAACTGAGGTGAATGGAAGCTCAGCGTTCCAAGATGGGATACAGAGCCAGAATCGGAAACAAAGTAACAGGCCGCTGACACCAAGGGAGAGCCATGTGTCAAGTGTGGCTTCCTCTCTTTGCAGTGCCCACAGCAAGGCCAGGGGCTGCTCACCTGCCTCTGAGCTGCACCAGGCATAAGAAGACAAGCCCAGCTTACACGGGTGAAGAAGATTGAGACTGTGTCATCCTGCGTGCTTCTGTGGCTGTGGCTGTGGCTGTGGCTGTCTTTGTACAGGTCTATGAGTCTTTGGGTCTACGTCTATGTGTGTCTATGTTTCTGTGTGTATCTATCTTTATGTCTTTGTATCTATGTGTATATTTGTGTGGAGGGGTGTCAATGTGTGTATGTATGTATGTGTGTGCCTTTATATCCTTGTATCTCTGTGTGTCTGCCTGTCTGTCTGAGGTTGTCTGAATAGGTCTATCAGCATCTGGCTGACCGGCTGTACCTGAGCCTTAGAGCTTAAGTTTCTGCCCTCCCATTCCATGGCCTCCTCACTCCTCTTTAGGCAGAAGGGTCAGGCGTGGTCTCCCATCTGGATGCCCCTAGGCGAGGCTCCAGACCACACCTGGTAAGCATCCTCTCTGCTGCACCATAAGTCCCAGAGAGAGATCAGAGCCAGCCTGGGTCCTTTAGGAAGGAGTAGTTAACCCCCCCCCCGCCTGTATCTCAAGAAGGAGCAGTACCCCCCGCCTGTATCTCAAGAAGGAGCAGTACCCCCTGCCCATATCTGAAGTGCCAAACTTTGTGAGCTTGTGGGAGGGGGAAGCAATCAATTTGAAACATTAAGTATGGCTTTGGAACCCATTTGGCTCTTAGATGACACCTTGCCTTGTTCCAGATGGTTCCGTGCAGTTCACATTCGTTAGCATGCTAATTTATTCTGACTCATCCAAGCTGCCTTGGCTGCCTCACAGCAGGGCTGGCATACACCTCGGTGCCAGAGCAGGCCCCTGGAGGCCATGACTCCCAGCTGGGATGGGCCCCTCTGGGAAGCTGTCATACACTAGAGGGGAACGGGGTGGGGGAAACATCTGGAAGCTGGGCTTAGGTGTCAGCCTCAAGTGGTAGCAGCCCCATCACAGGCAGTGACTGACCTGCCAAATGGGGCTGAGGCGCCCGCCAAGAGCAGTAGCCAGGGCAGTCCTGGTGTACCCCAGCCTTGATGTCCTTACCGTATAAAAGTGGGGTGTATGACTACCCTTTCCATATCAGCGCCCCTAGGTTGGTGAAAGCTATAAGATCACACAAAGCCCCTGACTCTCAGCTGTTCCATCCCCTACAGTGATTGGACTCACTGGCTGAACATGGTTTAATCCCAGGCCCCGTGGCTACATGGATGAGCAGAAGAAAAACATCTTTCCATGCACCCTTCCCTGAGCGTGTAACCATTCAGCTTCCTGTGGCAGCCCATACCTCCCAAAGACAACTTCTAACCACTATGGTGAGTTTCACCTGTGCCAGGATCTGGCAATGCCAGGGTTAATGCCTTTGGGGCAAGCCATCCTAAAGTGATGTCTGGGGAATTGGGGATCTGCACTGCCCCCCATGTGATAACACCCTTCTGCATGCACCAGCTACCTTCAATTGTAATTCTTGGAGGCTTCAGGTTGCTGCCAGTGTATCCAGCTGAGCACTCCACCCTAGCCAGGGAGAGTGATCCCACAACAAGGAAGGAGGCTGACCTCTGACTTCTGACCCCATCTTACCAGGAAAGCTTGGTGAAATAGTGACACCCAGCTTCAGGGAACCTACGGAGTATATTCAAAGGTCCCAGCTAAAATGTAGAGCCTGGCTGCCCACCCAGTCCACAGAGAGATCTGGTCTGTGTCTCTTCCTGCCCTGCCCCTCATTGTCCATTCCATACCTAGGAGTCTGTCCCAGATCGGACCCAACATCAGTTTGGACAGTTCCCAGCTGTCCACCCACAAAGATTCTCTTGCCCCGAGATGCTGAATAACAACACGATGCGTGCAGCCCACAGCCCTCTCAGCACCGTCCCACAGCCCCTCAGTGCTCCCAACATCCATCCACAGCCCCTCAGTGCTCCCAATATCTGCCCACAGCCCCTCAGTGCTCCCAACACCTTCCCACAGCCCCTCAGTGCTCCCAACACCTACCCACAGCCCCTCAGTGATCCCAACACCCTCCTACAGCCCCTCAGTGCTCCCAACACCTTCCCACAGCCCCTCAGTGCTCCCAACACCTTCCCACAGCCCCTCAGTGCTCCCAACATCTGTTAACAGCTCATGGAGCTCCCAGCATCCATATGTACTAGGCTCCAGGGTCATGAACAGAATCTCTCAGGAACATCTGGTCTTCCACATGCTAGGAGAAAGATGCCAGGACAAACATGGTTCTCTGTGCTCAGTACCTGGACAAAAAAAGGCTAACCTGGATTGATGGTGACCTTCAGTGGCCGCTCACCTAGGAAAGTGAAGGAGATACCTCTGGTTCCTTCCTTACAGTGATTCTCAACCTGGAGGTAACAACCCCAAAATGACCATCAGAAAACACAAATACTTACATTACGATTCATAACAGTAGCAACATTACAGTAATGAGCAGCAATGAAAGTAATTTATGGCTGGGGCCACCACAACATAAGGAGCTATATTAAATTCGGAGCACTCGGAAGGTTGAGACCACAGTGTTAGAGCACTCCTTACTCTCCAGTGTCCGGTCCAGACCAGGCTTTGCAGGGAACTCTAAGATCCTGCTTCCCTGTCTCTGGGGTGCAGGAGAGGCCTAATGGTAGTCCAGGGTGCACCTGAGTAGGAAGGGCTAGGAGCATCACAGCAGAGACCTGGCTGGCCGAGCACTGCAGCAGCCCCCATGTGAGCACACACCAGGCAGCCCGCCCATTCTAAGTCACAAGATCTGGATTTCCAGGCCACAGGGAGCCACTGTGTTTTTTAACGTATAGTTTTCATTGGCTCGTATTCACTGTACATATGATGGGTTCCATAAAGACCTTTTCACGCAAGTATATTATATACAGTAACCATGTCCTCTCCCTTCCCTTGTGTATGTTTGCCTGTGTGCATGTGTGTGAGAGACTTCTTAAACCCGCTGTACATATGCTACTAAAGGTCTTGAACAACACAGGACGACTGAGGTCTTTCAGGGAGACACATTGGACAGCTCTGTCCCTGAGCCCCAGGAAGATTTTCAAAAGATGGTGGTCACCTTGTCACCAAGATCCCGTCTGAGAGATAAAGGGCTGCAGCTCCTATGGGACAGACTAAACCCAGCCAAAGAGAGACATTTGTGCCCTCCATGTGGGGGACAGTCCATGGAGGTGGCCTGCTCTTCACGCTGTCGCCTTCATCTCAAGGCGTTCTATAAATTACAAGTGTCCCAGGCCCCACAGAAGAAGCCGGTCTGTTCTTCTGCCACTTGGCTGAACTACAAGAGAATCTATATCTTCCTTCCCAATTTCTGTTCCCTGACTGTTTTTTTTAAATACAGGAAACTAAGGACATGAGTTGAAGACCTGAGACCCAGGAGCTGCCACCACTTTTCCCGTTTGGAAGGAACCCCACATACGGATCTGGAAAGCCACATGTGAGGGAGAGGATGGTGTTGAGCCACACTGAAATTGGTGAAATAGAGGGAAAGGACCGCCGTGCCAGGCTGCTGTGAAATAGTCTGGACAGCAGCGGCAGCAGGCAGCACCCAGTGATGGGAGGACTTAGCAAAATGCCTTCCTGGACACAATGGGTCTGTTTCCTTATTGGCATATCTGAGCCCTTGCTCCTTTTCCAAAGTTTTCTCCCAAACTCCTGTCCCCTTCCAAGCTCCCTGACACTTAGCCAATAAATCCCTTTCTGCCTAAATGACTCTATGGGACTAGTGACCTGCCACCAGGTCAAGGCGAGTTCAGGTCTTAGTGCCAGAGGTATAAGCAGGTTGAGTAGGTGAGTCTGCCTGGCAGCAGTAGCAGGCCATGGAACCCTGGCTTTCAAAGGAGGCACCAACCTGGCGTGGTGACGTTCTGGTCCCCCCCCCTGGGTTGATGCTGGGTGATCCAGAAGATCCTCTGTCCCTCCCCAATTGGGACTGTGTTGACAGGGAAGGACATGTAAGGAGAGGTGGGTGATTCAGGCCACAGGTGACTGCACTGTAGAATATGGGTCATAGATAGAAGCCAGACTCAGGACTCTGAACCCTGAGTGCCAAGAACAGATGGAGCCCAGGTGCCAGGGAGACCTCAGCAGAGAAAGAGAAAACTGCCACACTGGGAGACAGCCAAAGACAAAGAGCAAGAGTACACCCTCCCATCAGCCCCTGGTAACCAAGGTTTGCACCAGTGCCCAGAAAGTGGGGTGGAAGGAAACTGGACATAGAGGCAACTGTAACAGGTGGCTGTGGTGGCAGCTGTGAACATATGACACGGTTCACAAATATCAAAGTGGCCAAATAGCTTGAAGTGGCCTGTGTGTCACCTGATGCCCTATGCCACCCAATCTAAGTTGTGTTCACACAGTCGGCCTGGAGCATGTGTGCACATAGTATGCAAGGACCATACATCTCCTCTCTCAAGTCTACCCCAAAGCACCCTCACAAGTGACCAGCTCATCAGGTGTCCTCTCCAGCAGACAGCCGGGCTTTGCCTGCATCCAACAACCTTGCCCATCACATCACCTGTGACCCAGGGGCTGTGTTAGAGAAGAGGGAGGCAGCAGGCTGTGTCTACAGGATCCACACAAGCCCAGAGAGGACAGGAGAACATGGAATCTGCAGGCAGGTATGGCTGTGTCTCTACTGACACAGACACCAAAGCCAAAGCACCACCTGGGCTCAGTGCGGCGGGGGACGTGAGGGGCCAGCCTGCCTCCACCCCTTCTGCTCCCCTCCATCCCTGATCTGTCCTTCCCTCACCATAGATGGTGCCCAGGCCTTCAGGCTCCTCAGAAGCTTGACCCATGCCAAATGAAATTGTCAAATGCCCTTTGAAGGCACAGGGTAATCACTTTCAGGGTTTTATAGTCCCTGAGGAGCCACAGCCACGCCCCCAGCCCAGGAAGGCCATATCTCAGTGCAAGGACATGGCCCAGGGTATTTACAGACGGTAATGAGGCTGTCCACTACAGAAGCCCCATAAATAAGCAGGAAAACTGCTGAGTTTCATGTGCTTGCCCCTGATTGCCTCGAAGGCGTCATTATTTTAATAAAAAAAAAAAAAACTAATCAGCCAGCCTTCCCAGCATACTCGTGATAGTGTTAATTACAGGGAGTCAGCAAATGGGGGACAGTGCCTGCCTTCCACACAGCCTGACCCGCCCCCTGTTAGTCCACAAGGGGTCAGGGTGGGTGGGCAGGGTAGGAGAGCAGAGAGGTTGTACAGGTCTCTTCCCACAGCTAGTGTCACGGGGTGAGCCCCAGCCACCTCTCGGTGTGGCACCAGCACTCCCGGGACTGTCTACCCCTCTACCAGGCGCAAATTCTCCATGGGAAAAAAATTAGACCAAAGACTAAGGCCTAAGCAAGCAATGCCCAAAATTCTGCCTCAAAAATAATGGAAACCCAGGGACAACGGATTCCAAATTCCCAGGGTCCAAGATGCTAAGTAAGGCATATCCCACAAGGACATGTTTTGGGCTGTGCTTTTTTGGGGGGGTGGGGGAAGCTCCACTCCCTGGTACCCCTCTCAAGCTTGAGAAGGGTATGAAATGAGCTGTGTTGGGGATGTTTGTTACTGTGACAAAGTCTACTCTTTGCTGACTGATACAACTGAAATCAACATGTTGGAGGAAAAACATTAAATCAGCTCTATATCCTAAAAAGTGAGAAAAAGGAGGTTTTGTTTTATAATAGGTAGAAGTTTGGGGTTTGTGTAAGATTTATATTTATTCTGTGTGCATGAATGTATTTACACCATGTGTATGCAATGCCCACAGAAGGCCAGAAGAGGGCACTGGACCCCTGGAACTGAAGTGAACAGACAGTTGCAAGCTGCCATGTGGTTGCTGAGAATCAAAGCAGGCCCCTCTGCAAGGGCAGCCAGCGCTCTTACTCGCTGGACCATCTCTCTAGTTCCAAGAGTTAGGTTGATTTGTCAGCATTTGTAGGGGATGCATGGTATGATTTTATTAGTTCTTTTTCCCAACGAAACACCCAGCTCACTCCCCTCTGGACTTTGGTATCAGAATCTTCTCTGAAGTATCTCTCTTTCCTTGCATTTATCAATGTCTTGTCTTGTGATTTTTCACCTGGAATGCCACCAGATGTGATCTGTCCCTGGGGTCTGGGCAGCCTGGTCACTGTCATCAAACTCTGTGTTTCCCTAACCCCGGCATCTTAACAGGAGTCTGCAGGGCCCGCCCACTATTGAAAGAGCGACCAGTAAGAGTGGGGAAGTGAAGAATGAGTGTGGAGATGAATTCAGATCAGCCAATGGAACAGGCTGGTGGGGGGGGTCATGACCTTATCAGGAGGCCAGGTGCCTGCCTGCTCCCCACTTCTCCCAGCATCCCTCTCCCAGCTGTACTTTGAGTACCTTGCTCTAGGACACAAAGCCCTCAAGAGGCATCTAAGCTCTACTCCCAGGGAGCGGGGAATAGGAGGTGACTCCTGTCGTGGAAGAAAATGAGGGGCAGGTGGGGGCAGGGGCTCTGCTCCACCCTAGGGATGACTCACGTCAGGACTAAGCTATAGCCCAGCCCCCAGCTTTCTCTGTGGAGCTGGAGTCTAGCTGATATCTTCCCAGCTCTGGAGAAGGTCCATCCCACAGAAGAAAAGTTTACAGATAAGTCTCGGAGATGAGGGGCCACCATATGTCCCCACCCGTTGCTAGTCATATGCAGAGCTCTTTAGGGACTCTGTGCAAACAAGGTTCTGGGGAGGACACTTGGTGACCAGCAGGGACCAAGACTATGATGTAGACTACAGCCAAGTCTCCTCAGTCCAGCTGACTGTCTATCTACAACAGCTAGATCTGGAATGTCCTCCTAAGGCCTGCATGACAAAGGCTTGGTCAGCCACGTGTGTGGTGAAAGAAGGTGGTGTAACATTTGAAAGTGAGGCCTCACAGGAGGAAATTAGGTCATCTTGCCAAGAGCCCCATTCCTTCTTGTCCTGCCTCCTTGAGGTACAGAGTTTCCTCCTTTGTGTATAACCACCACAGGCCCAAGAAACTGGCTGAGGCCTCTGAAACTGAGACGAACCTTTCTTCCTGGTGACACTTCAGATATTTTGTAACATGACAGAAATCTGACTGAGATGCCAATCAAGGCAGGACCTAAGAACCCTTCCTTCCTCACGCCAAGTTGTCCTCCGTCTCACTGATTCTGAGTCTCTCAGCTCAAGGTCTACAGACAGGCCAGGACTCTGCAGCTGGCAGCTGACCCTCAGAGCCATGGATTCAGGCTTTGGAGTGAGACAACCCTGTCTACACTACCACCCCCCACCCCCCAGTACTTCCAGAAAATTGCTGGGCTTCAAAGTCTTCATCTATGATGATGCTACTATGAACAGGAGGGGCCCATGGGCAGCTAGGACCTTGGCAAGCACAGGTAACCCAGGAAGGGTCATAGGTCCTGACTTGTAATAAGACTGCCTGAGGCCACAGCTGCCACCCCCTGCATCTCCTTGTTCTCAGAGTAACATGGTGTAACTGCCTGTCATGAGGACCTGCCTGGGAGGTCAGAACCCAGGGGATTTCTGAGTCAGGGTTGGGCCAGTCTTGGCACTTGGCACAAGGAGCTTACCCTGGTCCCCTCCCCTGCAATTAGGAACTCCACTGACACAGGCAGCCAGTGAGGCCTTTAGGATCGGCCGATGGAGAAGGCTGCGGGAAATCTGCTTTGTAATAAAACTGTTCATAAAAGGCAAATGTCGATTAAAAGCTCTGCTTCTGCGGGAAATCGCTTTTTATGTCCCTCTGTGAGGCTAGGAGAAGCAGGCACAAGGCCTCAGGGGATTTACAGGGGGGGCATGCTCCACAGCTGAGAGCCTTAAAGAAGTTACAGTTTCAAGGGTACCCAAATAAGTGCCCCACAGCCCAAAAGGCCACCTCCAGCACAGCCTCTCTGCAGGAACCTGGGCAAAGCCCAGCAGCCAGTCAAGTGAGAGGAAGCCACAGACAGAAAGCAAGAGAGACCTCTGTCACTCCACCCATCCACTTCCCTCATGCCATGTCAGGAACAGTGGGAGCCCCATCTTACAGGAGCCTTGAGAAAGCAAGGGGCTTCCCTGTATATGTGGAGGAGGTGACAATCTGGGCAGAGAAGCCTGTCTGGACTCAGCACCTGTTCTTGGGGACTCATTTCAGAAGTTTGCACTTGGAGGGGATCCTGAGGGATTGATCCTGGATGTGTGGAGGCCACCAGGCTGGCAGTCTTGAGGGACACAAAACTTAAGATGACCCTTGCACTCAGACCTGACAGCAGGCTCCTCCCTCCACTGTAAAGAGCCTTCCATCCTCTGAGGGCAGAGTTGAATTGTCACCCGCTAACCAGAACAACCTGTCACAACACAGGTCCAGCTGAGGACAAAGAAGACCACAGTGGGCTTCATCACCTCCTCTCTCCTGGGCCCAGCTGGGGTCTCTCCAGTAGAGCAGTGGAGGCTGGAGAGCCAGTAAGGTTCCTTTGCGTGGCTGGGACACTATTACAAACGCAGGTCTCAAGAAAAAGCCAGTCGTGAAAACCACCTATATGGTACATACATGAAAAAGAAAGAAAGAAAGAAAGAAAGAAAGAAAGAAAGAAAGAAAGAAAGAAAGGATGTGACTGGTCTCCAGTTTCTGCACCAGATGAATGAAAGAAGGAAACAGAGAGGAAGGGACATGGCCTGTCCTGGGTGTGGTGGAGAAGAAACTTTACTGTAGATAAAAGGGAGAGCATAGCCAGAGGCAGACATAGTTGGGAGAGCCCAGAGCAGACATGACCGGACTGAGCTGAGCCATTCAAAGAGACAGGGGAGCTGGGAGGAGGGAACCAGGTGCAGCAGCCAGGAGCTCCAAAAGAGGACAGAGTAACCCAAAGTGGTTGGATTATATCGGGAAGGACATCTACGGCAAGGACAGCCAAACCCCTGGGCCGGAGAAGTTTAGGGTAGGGGGCATGGAATGCCAGCCAGGGGGCCCTGTAACAGGTAGGAACTGAGGGATGTGTCCACTTTGTTAAGTTAAATGAGCACCTCGGCCATTTGTCCCAGGTTTGAAACTTAACTGCCTGCACCTGTCACCTAAGAGGTTTCAAAGCACAATGAAGTGAGCAGGGTTCTTCAGAGACAGACGCCCACAGCATGGTATACTTGCCTGGTACATCAGGCTTTGGACCCAAACTGAGACCCTGCATCTAGCCCATGCTCTGAACCTCCCTGGGGACAGTCTAAGATCCCCACAGACCTCAGGTGCCCAAGTGTCCTCAGGTGGGCTGTCTGCACACACCCCTAACCTCTGTGAGCACTCAAGTGCCTTGATGCTGTAGCACACCCAGAGTGATGCCCACACTGTGTCCAGATAACGACAATGAGAGAAGCTCACAGGTGTTCCTGAAAATGCAGTGTTTTTTCTGTGCCTCCCATCCTAGCTGAACCCACCAATGCAGAGCTGGTGGGGCACCTCAGGCCAACTGAAATTATAAGACAAATGAGACATCCCGAAGAAAGTGCTCCCCACCCCCACTGGCCCAAAGCAAAGGGAAACAAATGAATCCCAGTTGGTGTGGACTGGAAGTGTTGCTGCCCAGTGTAGAATGCCATAGCCCAGTGACTTCACTGTGGGGACATGCCCTGGGAATGGAGCCACACAGTTGCCGTCTTCCGTGACCAGGGACTCGGCTATTGCTTGAGTCCCGTGTGTTTTCTCTCATAACCTTGTAAAGATGTTGCATTCAGTTTTGCTCTTGAAAACCAGCATGCTCAGGGGGTCAGAAGCTCCCACCTCCTCCTTCATGGAGGCCACTGTGCCCAACCCCCTGAGTCAGAGGTCAGAATGCAGAGCAGGGTATTCAGGACCTCTGTTCCCAGCAACCCCTCCATCCCCCAGCCCCTATCTGCCCCTGCAGCCAAAGCCTGGACTCCCAGGGACTGCTTTACCATGCTGCTGGTGGCCTTTGGTGCCCCGGTCATCCCAGCCACCATGGCACCTCCTGTCCCTATACATCAAGCCACACCAAACTTAGACTAAGAGAAACCTGTCTGACTAGGACGTGTGTACCCCTAAGATCTGTGTACCTTTCCCTGCCTACCATGGGCCCTCTTACAGAACAGACTGCCCACTGCCAGTCACAGGACACGGCAGCTTCCTGCCAGGCCGCAGCCTAAGTTGGCTAGGGGTAACCCTTAGCATCAGACTAGGGCCAGAAAATCCTTGAGCACCTGGGTTCCACACCTTTCTGACCCCTTGGAGCCGGGGGATCATTCTGGGCAGGAAAGCGGGCACTGTGAGGCCCAAGGACCAGAGTCACGCCTGGCTAAGAAGGTCCTCGAGCCACGCCAGGTCACCTGGGTATGGCCTAGAGCTCTGAAACAAACCTCAGTCTTTTCAGCTCTCTCTCCCTCACCTCACTGTAATTTACAAGGCAGCTGGAGCACAGGATATTTTTAATAAAAATTAGGTACAAGCAGATACAGGGGATTAATAGTTGTATTATGATTTTATAGTTCTCCATATACAGCCTCATGGAAAAGACAATCAGAGTAGAGCCATTCCAGGCAGATAAAATGGGGCATTTATTTTTAATGGAAAGAGAATTTCAGGGCTCACCCAGCCGTGGAGAAAGTACTGAGGAGGGCTCTGAGGGGGGAACAAAGAGAGGCTAGAGGCTTGGCCGCCTTGGTGAAGAAGCCTCTGAGGGGGAGACCCCTTACTGGAACAGGGAGGGTTTGCCTAGTGAGTAGCAGAGGGCCAAGTGGCAGCCCACGATGACCCAAGCTTTCCCTCTACTTCCTGGAAGCCCTGGGCAAATCTCTCCCAGCCTCAGTTTCCCCTCCTGTACACAGCTGTAAAGAGGGAGACTCTCCCAGGACCTGATCACCTCCACTCTTCCCCCAGGGAGCTTCACCCTGAACTGGGTTCCTAGCTCTACCTTGAACCCTGTCCTTCCATGTGCCAGCTGTTCTTAGAAAGCCGGGCAGCTGTGTTGTCCAGGGTCTGCCTGGCTGGGCTGGTTCAGACATGCTCAGCTGAGGTCCCCACACCTGCACCCTTCATGATTATCAGCACAGGAGAAGTCTGACCACGACTTAGGAGGCCGGCTTTGAATCCCGGGGCCTGAAAAGGGCCTGCTTGGTAGTAGGAGAGGTCTATGGTTGTGGGGAAGGACCCGTCTAGGGCATGGTTTCAAAGCTGCATACTGTTGTAGCTGGTGCCTCTGCCCGGCTTGGCTAGAGGATGAGCCTTCAAAGTCTTGCCAGCCTCCACTCCTCATCTACTCTCCCAGTCTCCTACAGGAGATTATGAGCTCCTGGGGGGATGAGATGGTCATCTCAGGAGCGCTGGGTGCCACACACAGGCTGGGGCTCCACTTCCCGACACTTGCCAATCTTTACACCTGCCCAGCCTCACCTCAGAGATTGAAGGAAGTGGTCATTGTGCCTGGTCGTGGTCCTCTGACTCTTGACCCTAATGGCTCCTGACAGCCAGCAAGTGCCGAGCCTTCCTCTCAGGGAGAGAAAGAAACGTAAAGACTTTCCCTTAAGGGCTCCTAACCCAGCAAATAAGA
Source organism: Cricetulus griseus (assembly GCF_003668045.3). Lineage (NCBI taxonomy): Eukaryota > Metazoa > Chordata > Mammalia > Rodentia > Cricetidae > Cricetulus > Cricetulus griseus. The sequence goes on along the minus strand of NC_048598.1, from coordinate 181,590,119 downwards.
AAGCCTACATCAGGGCTGGAGAGATGACTCAGAGGTTGAGCACGGGCTACTCTTCCAGAGGACCTGAGTTCAATTCCCGGCAACCACATGGTGGCTCACAACCATCTCTAATGAGATCTGATGCCCTCTTCTGGTGTGCAGGCAGAACACTGTATACATAATAAATACATAATCTTTAAAAAAAAGTCTACATCAAAAAAGCCTACATCAAGTCATGGTCACAAGCCACAGGGAGCAGGGTAGGACCATGGAGGAGGGAAATGTGTGAAGTGAGGGTGTCAGATCTGCAGGTGCAGCCTCTTTGCCCTGCCCAGCATCAGGAGACAGACCACAATAGGACATAGTCACTTTTATTCACCCTGGCTGCTCACTCGTCCTGCAGAGGGGACCCTGGCCTTCTGGCTCCCCTATAATCGAAGGAAAAAAGGAAGGAAGGAAGGAAGGAAGGAAGGAAGGAAGGAAGGAAGGAAGGAAGGAAGGAGGAAAGAAAGGAAGGCTGCTTCCATGACTGCTGTGGCCCCAGAACCAGCTGTAGGTTCGCTGGGAAGTCCATCCCCACACTCCTTCCATTAGCAGAAGAACTGGGAGCTTGCCTTCCTCATCTCAACTGCTCATGTCTTGCCTTGAAGAGGCCAGGTGGCAGGTGGTCCTGATTATCCAAGAACTTTGTCAGGGCCATAGTACAGAGACCAAGGATCCCCGTTTCTGCATCACGGACAAGCATACACAGAGATGACTTTGGGCGGGAGTACCAGGCTATCCTTTTGGGTTCACCAACCAGCTCCCAAATCATGACACAGAAACTTAGTATTAGTTATGAATGCTTGGCCTTGTTTAGGCTCATTTCTTGCTAGCTCTTATAAATTAGCCTGGTTTTCTTTCTCTACCTTTTGCCTCAGGCCTTATAACTTCTTTCTTTCTTTTTTCTTTCTTTCTTTCTTTCTTTCTTTCTTTCTTTCTTTCTTTCTTTCTTTCTTCCTTTCTTCCTGTATATCTTACTTTCCTGCTGTCTCTATCCTGGCAGCTGCCTGGCTTCTGGCCCTGGGCATGTTCCTCTTTCTCCTTATTCTCTTCTTTTCTCTCATCCTTCTTCTCCCAAGCCTAGATTTCTCTTCCTCTTTATTCTCTCTGCCTGTCCTTTCTCTGCCTAGCTACTGGCCATTCGGCTCTCTATTAAACCAATCAGGTGCCTTAGGCAGGCAAGGTGAAACAAATGCATCTTCACACAACTCAACACACATCCTCACATCGTCAAACAAGCACAGCAGAATGCAATGTAACACATCTTTACACAGTTAAAGTAATATTCTGCAGCATAAACACACCTTTACCTGGCTAAAACAATGTTCCACAACTGGCAGAAGTTCAAAGATCTGGGGTCCCAGGTCTGTGCTGAGTGGACCTTAAAGCCTAAAGATTGTTCCCGTAGCTAGACAACTCTTTGTGCTTCGAATCCAGAAGTCTTCTACGGAGCTACCACAACCCCAAAGAACAAATCCTGGCCCTCTCTCTACAGCTGTGCCTGGGAAGCAACAAGGGCCCCTCTCACTGGGACGGTCATGAGGTTCGGCAAGAGAGATGGACTCAAACTCAGTGCAGGATGTGGACCCAGGCTCAGCATGGGAGGAGACCCAGGTTTAGCATAGGAGCTCAGCAGGACAATTGAGTCCACTCTTAGCTGGGGAAGTAGACCCAGGCTCAGAACAGATGAGCCCAGGCTCATTAGCTGTAGGGATAATGCTTATTTGTTAGTTAATGTGGAAAGACTGAGGTGCATTTGGGTGGGGCCGCCTCCTGACTGAGATCCTGGACCTCATAGAGTGGAGAAAGGGGGCTGAGCAACAAGCCTTCCTTGTCTCCTCTCCTGACCATGGGTGCAATGCCACTGCCGTTGCTTCTCGCTCCTGCAGCCTTGACTTCTGCCATGACGGACCAGTACCTTCAACAATGAACTCAGTAAGTCCTTTCCCCTTTAAGCTGCTTTTGTCAGAGTGCTTTACCCCAACAAGAAAAGAAACAAAGACCCACCCTCCACCATCCTGCCCCCACCCACCTGATGAAACAGCAGCACAGCCTTTGGAGACTCAGGTCCATGATGAAAAGAGCCTCCATGGGGTGCAGGTTTTACTACCCCACAGCCAGTATTCATGGTCTGGAACTAAGGTGTCTCCCAGTTACCCGCAGTGACTCCCTGTACAAGCTGGTTTTGCATGTCAACTTGACACACGCTAGAGTCATCAGAGGAAGGCACCTCAGCTCAGGAAATGCCTCCTCCATTCTCAATTAGTGATCAATGGAGGAGGACCCAGCCCATGGTGGGTGGTGCCATCTCTGGGCTGTTGACCCTGGATTCTGCAAGGAAGCAGGCTCAGCAAACCATGGGAAGAAAACCATAAGCAGCTCCATGGCCTCTGCATCAGCTCCTGCCTCTGGGATCCTACCCTGTTTGAGTTCCTGTCCTGACTTCCTTCAGTGGTGAACAGCAATGCTCACGTGTAAGCCAAATAAGCTCTTTCCTCCCCAACTTGTCTTTTGGTCATGGTGTTTCATCAAAGCAATAGAAACCCTGACTAAGACACTCCTTAAGTCAGAACTCACTTTGTAGATACTCTGCTTGGTCCTTAACTCATAGATGGGCCAACCAACCTCAGGTCCTTACAGGGCACAAAGGTGGGCAGGCACACCCTTTCGTGCTCAAGAGGCACTCGGTCAGCACAACAAGAAGTGTGTGGCAAGGTAGGGAAGGGGGAAGCCAGGGACCCCCCACAGCATATGCATACACAAACCCCCTGACAAGTAGGAGCCGCTGGGCCCAGCAAATGGAAACCAGAGTGGCAGCAGAAATGGGGTGCACAGGACAGACTCTGGCAGGGGTTCTCCTTAAACATAGGCATTAGTCATTTGGTCAGTCAGTAGCAAGCCTGAGAGCTAGCCCAGCAGAGACTGTCCTGCTGCCGCCGGCAGCCCCTACAGAACAGGGCAGCTCACACTTTCTAAATCACACAAATTAATTTAGAAATCAGAGCAGCTCCCGCAGCTAGACTGCAGATTTCAAAACAGCTTAACAAATTACCAAATCCCCTTTAAGAAGACAAATTATTCCAGCTCCTCTGCCGCCTGGTTAATTATGCATGCGCTTTTGTTAGGCGATGTTAAATATTCACTAGTGGTGGGTTTGCACTTGTGACCCACTGCTCATTTCTGTGCGGGGCAGCAGTTGCGGCCCTCAAGGTCCAGGCACATGGGGGTGCTGATCTTGAGGCCACTGTACAAGGGCTTCCATACTGCAGAGCTGGTGCTACCTCCCAGGCCATGAACCCCGCATACCACAGCCCAGCTCATCCTGTCCAGGGCTGCTGCAGTGTGTGGAGCCTGCCTGGGCTCTCAGATGCTAGTTCACCCGGGGCAGCTTCTCAGTGCCTCCCCACACTCTCCCCAGTCTTCTACCCTCCCCCAGGAGACCCTGTCCAGTGACTAGGTCTCAGTCTTTCTGCCTGCTCTCTGACATGACATGGAACTAAGAAGACACCAATGTCTTCCAGACTCAGGTTCCAGGCCTCTTCTGCCTGGCCACACCTTCCTTGAAGTCAGTCTCTCCTCCAGAGATTTGGTTGCTCTGTCCAGATTGTGTCCTTGTCATTGGCATTCAAAGGAAGCCCGGAGGACTGTAGGATGTAGAATGCCTTTCTTTATTAAGACTGTCCCCAATCTACCCTGCGGTCTGTGGACCTGGCTCTATGGACAGCCAGAACCCTTGTGCCAGCCATACTCCAGGATCCTAGTTGTCCCCTGGTGTCACCAGAACCCAGGGTCAGACTTGTCCCACTCTATGCTGTGGAAGCAGAATTCTCATTTATACCCATGGTCCAGACTCAAACCTGCCAGCAGCAGGGAGTCCCAGCTGTCACTAGGTCCCACTCCTACCTCCCCACACATCCCATTCTTTTCTAGGTCACCAGCATTCGCTGATTTGGCCTTGACACATAAAGAAGAGAGAACTGGGCAGGAGAGAGTCTCTAGGGTCCTAAGCAACTGAGCCACCCTGCTGTACCCTCCCAGCTTCCAGGCCAGAGGGCTTTCCTTCGCCCTCCCACCCAGCAACAGGACTCCCAACTTGACACAGCTAGACATCAACTTCCAAGTACCTTTCTCAGGAATTCCAAGTAACATTTCACAATGGGACCAAGATGGTGATGGAAGTGGCTGGCAACTCACCGAACACCTGCCAATGCCACTATGGCCATGGAAGGCACGGGACACAGACACCCAAGTGACCCAAGCCAACCTCATGCCTACAGGCAGCTGGAACTCTTCCTCTGCAGAAGAGGAAGTCTTGCCTTCCAACATACAAACAGGCATGTACACCCATGCATATATGCACACACATGCATACATATGTGTGCACACATGACCACACAAGCATGTTCACACATGCACACATACCCATGCTCTTTGTGAGCACACACACACATGTATGTATGCATATATTTCTACACACGTCTTCATGTATGCACAAGCATGCACACACATGGTGCATCCACAAATATAAGAGCTGACTTGTGTACATGTGTCTGTAGCATGAGTATTGCAGGTATGTGCACATAGCAGTACCACTCATATGGTAAGTATGTACCCTCACATGTACGTGGCCACATGGAAACCCTAAAAGGTCCCACCATTGGTGCCTTCTTGGGTCTCATCCATGGGGCCCAGCTGGGAATCGTCACTAGGGCTCCCCATACAGTAGAGAAACTGAGCTTGAGGAGGGGAGAGATTCATGCAGGGTATCCCGGTCAGTGAAAGATCTAGGGAATACTACAGACAGGTCTAGGGTTAGGGAGAGGACTAAGGTTAGGGTCAGGGTTAGAGTCAGAGCTAGGAATAGGATCAGGGCCAGGACTAGGGCTGTGACTAGGCCTAGGATCGGCCTAGGACAAGGGTTGAGTTTATGGCTAGCGCTAGTATCAGGGCTAGGACTAGAGTTAGAGTCAGAGCTAGGGCTGGGGTTACAGTTATTGGAAGTTTTGGGGCTGGTGCTAGGATTAGACTTATGACAGGTTAGGTTTCAGGAGTAGGGTTAAGTTTGGTTAGGCTCATGAGTAGGAGTAGGAATGGGCCTCTATTTTGTTTAAGGTTATCCATAAGGTTTGGATAGAGTAGGCTAATGTCCGTGGCTAGACTGAACCCAACCCCTTGAGGTCTGTATGAGTGTGTACCAGGGGTCCTACCAAATCAACCTTGACGGACTTGGCATGATCTGAGCCTTAGGTAACCATGTCCTTTAACCCTACCCAAACCTGTCACTCAGCACTGTAGGGTCACATCTGGGCCCCCTGCTCCAACTTCCCAGGGCTGAATGCTCTATGGGGACACCCTCAGGCCACCTGCTGAGACCTGCAGGTTCTTTGCACAAGGCTTGGCGCTACAGACCATGTGGCTACAGTGGGCAGGGGCTGGGTTGTAGCGGAGGGAGGTAGCAAGCGGCCAGCAGTGCCTTTGCACTCACTTTGGAAACTGTCAGTTCAGCAGTCTGGCTAAGGACCCTGCTCCATGGCGGCCTTAAAACTGTCCACACTCATAAATCACCCGGGATTTAAACAAGCGCTGGTGGCAGGTAATTTTTCAGAACTCCCCCACACTCACGAGCAGTCAGTGGCATGGTTATGCAGGATAGTGGAGGGGTGGGGAGAGAGTGGGCTGAGATGGGGTGGACAGTGTAACAGCATTGCCGTCATCTCGGGATTGTTTGTGGAACTGGAGGTGAGGATGCGGGTGGTGGGTGGTTAGCCTGGCCATGCTAGGGCTGAGTGTCCCTGCAGATGTCTTCCTGACCCTGGGGCTCCACCCACCTGATGGTGCTAATGCTCACCCTCCTGTATGACAAAGACAACCACAGCAGAGCTCTCTTCTGAGTCTGGACTCCCCCACCGCCCCAGATGTCCTTGTTGGCAGGCAACACTTGGCATGGGGAGGATACACCAACCGTGGAATTCAAACACCTATCCAAGAGACCAGAGCATCCCCACGTGTATTCTCTTCCTGCAAGTCACAGGTCATTGGCCCCACAGCCAGGAAGAGCAGAGCAGGTTAAAGGCTTTAGCAGAAAGATACGCCACCTCGTGCTGTCCGTCTCTCCAAACAGACTCTCAGATCCCTGCCTGGAGCAAAGTTTAAAGATCCATGTGGGCTGGGTTTAGGATTTGGTGTCAACCTGAGATCTAGGCTCTGTGAGGTCAGATCAGGGAACCATGCGGGCTGGGACCAGGGCTCAGTTAGGACTCTTGTAGACAAAAACCAGGATTCAAGTATGAGACTGAGATTTGTGTGCTATGAGGTCAAGAATCCACGTGGGCTGGGGACACAGGCTCAGAGTGGTGATGTGACTTGTTCATTGTCACACAGATGGGACACACGTATTCTCCAGACCCTATTGTTCTTCCTCACCTGGCCGGAGGAGGATCCACCCCAGCTACTTACTTATGCAAGCACAGGTTATCTTTGGTCCTGCATCTAAAACTGCAGAAGCGCCCGCCTGACCGCTGGGAAGTGACGGGAAAGGAGGGCCCAGTCTAACAAAGATGGACTGGGGTGTAACACAGGCCAACAAGTTTTATCTGGCCCTGGGAACCACAGAACAACAACCAGAACCCAAAGGGCCCAAAGGGCCCAAAAGTGTCTGCAGCCTCCTGTATACCATTCCCTGTAGGTCCCAACCAGGTAAGGCCATTTTGATGAGGCAGGAGGGCTCCTGGCACCCCAGAGCCGGGCCTAAATCTCTGAGGAAGCACATGTGCCAAGCCGCTCCCAACCCCACATGGCTGTAAGCCTCCCTAATACAGTGCCTGTGAGCTCATAGTTTACAAATACAAAGGCTGCCTTCATCCAGGCACCTGTATGGTTCCTTCCAGACCTGAAAGTCACTCTTGGCGGTCTGCCTCTGAGCAACACATTGCCCCTGCAGGGGTCCCTTTGGATATAAGGGTACCTGGACCATAGAATAGCCTAGAATAGCCCCACCAACTGTGGGACAGCCTCCCCAGCCAGACCAGGTAAAGGTGCATCCTGACCCTCTCTGGCCAGTCCTCCTACGCCACCTGGTGGCCATATCATCACACGAGCCAGGCTGCACCAAGGGACGCCTGTCCACACCCTAGGCAGGGCCACCATCCTGACTGGCCTTGCAGACGTTTACAGAGATCAGCATTTGGGGAAACTGAGGGACCCAGTCACTGAGCTGCCTTCCGGTGCGGCGCCTTGTCTTTTGAGAAGCCCTGATTGTCGCAGGAGATCCATCCCCAGAGGGCAAACGACAATAAACACAACTGCAAGACCGGAGCAGAGCTGAGCAGCTCCTGATTGCTAATCACACTCTCATTCCTGAAGCTCTTTAAAACCCTTCCTGAGCCACTTCATTGTCTCCAAAGAGCTGTTATTACTCTTATAAAAAAAACTTATAAAAATTCTAATCAACATTGGTCTTAAACAGGAACCTCGAGCATGCTGGCGGCCTCCAGCAGGGCTGGGGGAAGTGAGAGTCCTTTATGAGGCGCCACTGGCCCTGCCTCCCTTCAAACTTATTGCTTTTGCTGCCTATTGAAGTGTTAAGGATGGAGCCTGTGGCTGCAGTTATTGAGCGACACTCTTATGTTTAGGCAGCCAGGACCAGAGGCCCTTGAAAAGTTGGGAGTTCTGGTCACGGCTCTTGCTGTGGTTCCAGTTCACCCTGGCGGCAGCAGCCCTGCGTCATCCTGACTTCCTGCTCCACCTGGCTAACTCAAAAGAGGGACAGGAACAGCCAAACGTGAGTGGACAAGCAACTGAAGGTCGGGGCAGCAAGGTGCCAGGTATACCTTCAGACTGTGCTCAGGACAAGCCCATGGAAAACATGGCCAGTGCCCAGCCTGGCCCATATCAGGAGTCCATACTACCTGCAGCCAGAGCATCTTGTACTAGGTCAGTCCTGCATCAGACTCTCACCTGAGCCTCAGGTGCTCACAGATGAGACTGCAGGTGTAGGCAGGTGGCAGTCACAGGCTGGGGCTGACCTTCAGGTGGCCATGCACCCAGTACCCACTGCAGCCCCTTCGTGAGCCTCCAAAGAATCTAGCTTCCTGCCATTGGGAAAAATCTATCCCCGAGAAGATCATGGGAAAGCAGGGTGTTGGGGCCCCTGATCATGTGACACGGCCCAAACCAAAAACCAAGCTGGGTGACAGAGTACAGACTCTTTCCTTCACGGCCTCACGGGGATCGTGATGGTAACAAAGGGGTCAGGTCAGTCCCTGGCCATAGTCCTGCCCTGAGCATTGCCTGGCCTGTCTGCTGGCATCCATGGGCCTGGATCCCACAATGCAGGGCCCAGCAGTGCTGGAGAGTAACATATGAAAAGCAGGTACAGTTGCACAGGCCCTGAAGCAGCCGTAGGCAGAGCCATGGCAGCCCGAGCAGCAGAGACCCTGCTGAGGAGTCTCTCGCCACAGACAACTTGGCTCTGTCCCAGATGCTAAGGACATCCCCAGAGACTGCTTGCCACCAAGCACACCTTTGCCTCCTTGGTGCACCCAGCTGCAGGGTGGCAGATCTGGGCAGATGGGCAGGAAGACTGACAGGTGATGGGAAGGCCATCCCAGGGAGCCACTGGGGACTGAGGGCTGTTCCTCACCTCAAGTAATGGCCTAGGAGAGAGACACAGGATAGCACTGAACACAGGACACCTCTCAGGGTGACTGCTAAGCCCCTTGGAGTCTTACACCAGTCAATAGTTCGGTCAGTAGCTGTTTGAAGGTGGTACCTTCAAACAGTGTTGTACACGGGTCTGTGGGGCTGTGGGGCCCATGAAGCTGGGGTCTGTCTCCAGAGAACCAACAGTATTTTCAGGGTGTGTATGGCCCCTCCTCCTTCCTAGAGCACGAAGGACCATCCCAAACAGGTTCTTTTGCCATGTCAGGAGGGTTGCCATCGCTACTACAGGCTTACAAGGTGTGAAGGTCCTGGTGTCCAGGGCCCAGTGAGGTGTGAACTAGCAGGTGTTCAAGGGCCTCACAATCCCCAAAACCAACTCCTTGGGAAACCACTCTGTGTAGCTGCTGAGAGGAGGAAACACCCTAATTCTCCCCTTGTACCCACTCTGAATCCACACAGCCTGGACCCCCAACCACAGAGAGAAATCTTCCAGCCTTGCCTACCTGTCAGACCAGCATTCATGGGCCAGAGCCCCTTTAAGGATCAGGCTGGGGACCAGTCTTCCCAGTGTGGTATACTGGGAAGTGCTGGCAGCCTTCCTGTAAGCACAGGAGGAGGGCCATCTGAGAGGAGCATGGGCTCTCCTGGGGTGGGAGGGGCTGTGCTTAAGATGGGAACTTGGGTCTGGCATTGGAGAACACAGAACTAGCTGTGGGATATAGATGGACTGGGAGCCAGAGGGATGGCCAAGGCTGGTAAGGGTGGGGGGAGAGACAAAACAGCCACCTCACTCTACCTCCCTGAGCTCCAATTCTCTCCCCCGGGGAGCCTGGAATCCACACCTTCCTTAAAAGCCACCTCATGATGGTGTGTGGAGGAAAACATTCCCTTTGAAGAGGCAAACAGACAAAGATGGGATGGGAGAAATTCATCAGGCGGCCTTTCCACCCGCCACAGAGATTAAAATGCATGATCCTTGGATATGGGGCTAATAAAGTGAGCCGTCCCTTGCTGCAGAGATGAGCCATAACTCAGTGAAGATGAGCTCCAGATAAACTCTGAGCAGGGCCAGAAGGTGGTGGCCCACCACAGCATCCTCCCAGCTGTGGCCAGGACTGACGGTGGGGGAGCAGGGCACCCACTATGGCCTTTTACTGGGCCCTTTATTTCTAACAACCTGCTTGGGGTTGGGGCTGGGGGACGAGACAATGAGGCTGTTGCAAAGCACCCACTGTAGCTTGAGGACTTCATGGATGGAGGCCAGGTCACCATGATGTGTCTCGGAGGCCTTTGCAACCTGTGTGCTTGCCTGGTCTGTGGAAGGACAGTCAGGCCAGGTCAGAGCTCGTCAGTATTTGCCACCTCAAAGTATGGCAGAATCTGAGGGCTTGGAGCCATGGTAACGTTACCCACCCAGGCCCTGCCAAGGACCCCTACAAGGTAACCATATCCAGGGAGTTCGAGACATGACCTTTTGCTCCAAACTGCTACCTGCTCCAAACTTGTTTCCATGGAAACATTCTAGAAGCCCAGACCCCAGCCCATACAGCACAAGTGTGCACTCAGCTCACATAGAGTTCCTTGCTCACGGTCAGGGAGTTCCCCCATTGCACACTATAGACCTGCTAAACCGCCACCGTGATGTGGTGGTGCCGTTACCTTGTACCAGGCTCACCCTGGCAAAGTGAAATGTGCCGATAACTCAGTGGGGGAAAGGGCACTGCGAGGGAGAAGCGAGTGAGAGGCCCACACGTGCGAGACCTCTTCATGAAGTAGCTTCTCTGGGCTCACCCCCGGTCTTTTGGGGTCCTGTGGGACACTGGGCACAGCCGTGCGAATGGGCAGTCCATCCAGCAAGCCTGCATCCTCGTCAGGGCCTGAGACAGAATTCCTGGGCTTCTCTCCCTCCCGGCATCCCCCACCACCGCACCACAGTGTGGTCCTCCCTCCCAGGGGGCCAACGCAGCTGCCGAAGCTGACAGTTTCCCAACAGCTAGGCTCTTAGATGATATTACATGGAGAACACCACCTAAAAGCCCTAAATAACCCCCAAAAGGGAAACCCAGCCGTTTACCACAGAATCAATTCACCTCTAATTTTAATGCTCTGAAAAGGTATTTTTCTTAATGACTCCATTATTTTTTTCAAGCGGAGAGCCATAAACTCCCCTACGTACTCCAGGCTGTCTTTTTCTCTCCTTGCCTACCCTGTCAGGAAGCGTTTACAGCCATCTCCACGCAGACAGGACACAGCTCCCATCATTTTATGTGGTACTCCACGAACTATAAAGTCCAGAACTTAATTAGCCCCATTGGCTCTCAGGCTGCTGAGGCCACATCTGTGTAGACAGCACCCAGGGAGCTCTCAGCCTGGATTCATGAGCACAAAGTCAGAACACTGAGGTCAAGAGAGCATTTGGGGGCTCACCGCTCCTGCCAGGCAGGAGCACAGGACCCGTCCAGCCAAGTGTCCTGATTTAGGGGTTAAAGGACACTTCACTGTGGCTTGAATCTGAAGTCTCCACTATAGGTTTATAAAGCGGAGCCCAGAGGTGGGGCTGTGGGGAACAACTTAATCACTAAAGGTCTGACTTTCCCCACAGCCTGCCACTGAGGGATGCTTATTCGGAGGAAGTGGAAATATTAGCAAGCGGAGCCCGGCTAGAGAAAGAGGGCCTCTGGGGCATGATGGATGTCTTCTTCCATGTCCCTTTCTCTCTCTGTCTCTCTCTGTGTGTGTCTCTCTCTATCTCTTTCTCTATCTCTGTCTCTCTGTCTCTCTCTGTCTCTCTCTGTCTCTCTCTCTGTCTCTCTGTCTCTCTCTGCCTCTGTCTCTGTCTCTGTCTCTCTCTGTCTCTGTCTCTCTGTCTCTGTCTCTGTCTCTCTCTGTCTCTCTGTCTCTCTCTGTCTCTCTCTGCCTCTGTCTCTCTCTCTCTGTGTCTCTCTCTGTGTCTCTCTCTGTCTCTCTGTCTCTCTCTGCCTCTGTCTCTGTCTCTGTCTCTCTCTGTCTCTGTCTCTCTGTCTCTGTCTCTGTCTCTCTCTGTCTCTCTGTCTCTCTCTGTCTCTCTCTGCCTCTGTCTCTCTCTCTCTGTGTCTCTCTCTGTGTCTCTCTCTCTCTGTCTCTCTCTCTCTCTCTCTCTGTCTCTCTCTCAGTTTCCAAGGCATGGCTGACTCTGCTCCATCGAGTCCGCTCCACTGCTACAGGTCAGAGCCTATTGCCTGCAGAGCGTTAGACAAGGCCCAAACTTAGCTCTCAGTTCTGCACAGTTGTGCACACACACCTGCATGAGGCACAAGATTCCCATGCTCCTGGACCTGTCTCCCCACACAGAGACCAAGGTGGGCAAGGGGAAGGACACACTAGCCCAAGGAGACACCTTAGCAAACATGAGCTCAGCAGAAGGCAGCGTGGCTACACCTACCTGTCTGGCACAAGCTTGGCTAGGAGTATACACAAGACCTGCTGCAAAGTCATACCTGTCTGTCAGCTGGTACCTGCAAAGAGTGGTCCAATCCTGAGCCAGACTGGCCCTCTGAAGTTCCTGCTTGTCCCCATGCACCAAGAGGACTTATAACTATTTCACAAAGAAGGATGTATCCTCCACCCAGTTAAACTTGTATAGGTGGATCTTAAAGTGACACCCATGTGACCCTGTGGGTATGTGGGTGCAATGCCTACAACAAGGGTGGAAGGGACCCTGCCCCAGGCCTGACACCTGCACCTATTCTGCCTCCAATGGTGAGGACACCTTTAAAAGTGAGTAGAGCCAGGGCTGTGTGCATCACGGGGGACGTAGAGCCCAAAGTGGACCAGCAGGAGGCATCTGTGACATCCAGCAAAGGGCTTGTCACTCTCCATGCAGTGCATGTCCCCTGTCTGTTCGAACACATGTGCTTTGTGACTGTCTCTTGGCTAAGAATCATGACTTCATGATGGTGCTCTGTGTGTGTGTGTGTGTGTGTGTGTGTGTGTGTGTGTGTGTGTGTGTGTGTGAGAAAGAGAGGGAGAGAGAGAGAGAGTTGTGTGTGTGTGTTGGGGGGGTGTTCAGTGTTCTACAGCATGCAAAAGAACTACTTTTGTGTAAGACAGAAGCACAGCCCAGGGTCCCTGCCCCCAGCCTCACCCCATGCTCTAGCCTCAGAGCCCTGCACAGCTGGACCTTCTGCCTAGGACCCAATTCTCACTGCTGCTCCTGGGTCTGCTCCTAACTGTTCCCTGTCCAGCCTTTATTGACTGTTATGCATTTCCCACCCATACTAAGTAGAGAGTCCTCCTGGCAAGCTGTCACTGTCATTCACCAGAGGTGCTCAGTGGGGTCTTGCACAGGCCAGTTTTCATATTACCTTTCCTGTGGAACTCGCCTGGCTGGCTTTATCCTGCAGGCAGGTATATGTACAGAAAGACTGGAGAAGCCGGAGGGGAGCAGCGCTGAGATGAAAATTCCTGGCATGGCCAATCAATTTTGTTGTTAGAAAGATTAGAAATGGTGCCTGACAAGAAAAAGCCAGCTTTGTCTATGAGGTCTTCAACCCAGAAGGATGTTCTAGGCTGTGCCAGCAGCCCCTCCTTCCCTCCCTCCCTCCCTCCGCCCTCCCTCCCTCGCTTGCCTCTCTCTCCTCCCTCCCTCCCTCCTTCCTTCTCTCTCTCCCTCCCCCCTCTCTCCCTTCCTCCCCCACTCCCTTCCCTTCTTCCCTGAGCTCTCCCTGTCTGCCTATGTCCTGCACTCGTGCAGGGTTCACCTGTGCTCTCCATCCACCCACCCTGCAGACTCAGGATCCCAGGAAGCCTGAGGAAAGATGCTGTTCCCAGCCTATACCTGGCCTCACCCTTTCTCTCCAGTTGAGTAGTAAGCACTGGACAGGGGAAAAAGAAGTGGACACTGTGCCACAGGGACACATCTTCCTTCTGTCCACATCCCCAGACCTCTCTCAGCCTGGCTTTCTTCCTTCCTCAACCAGCCTCAACCAGCAGGCACAGACTCAAGGAACATGCTCTGTGTCCATGCTGAGGCCTGGCAGCCATCATGTAGACCCTGCTCCTTCCGGTCCCTGGGTCATCATTTGCACCTTCGTGCCACTCTCCTGTAAGGCCGTCTACATGGTGCTTACCTCCTGCTCCTGAGAGGGCCCCTCACCTATGCAATGAGGGGACACCAGTCACTTCAGGCTTTTCTGATTTTCTGGCCAGCAAACTAGGCTGGGGCTTTGTCACCACCTCCAGAAACTAAGCACTTTAGTGGTACAGGGTAACCTAAGCTACCTGCCCACATGACTGAACAATGTCCTCCACCTAGGTGGAGTCCAGTGTCCTAACACATCTGAGACTGCAATGAGCAGATCCAGTGGACCAGAGCATCTCATTTCCAACAGAAAGCAGAGCGCGGTTCCTACAGGCACCGTGCTCCACTTCTCTCACTAGGGTCTATCAGAGACGCCAGGCAGCTCTGACCACGCTAAGGTACCACTAACATTGGCCAGGGCAACTGACGTGGTATGGATATACCTGACCCATGTGCTTCTGTGTAGACCAGGCGTAGTCTCAAAAACTGAACAATGACAGAATAACAAGAAAAGAGATATGAGCTAGGCGGTGGTGGCGCACGCCTTTAATCCCAGCACTCGGGAGGCAGAGGTAGGTGGATCTCTGTGATTTCCAGACCAGCCTAGTCTATAGAGCTAGTTCCAGGACAGCCTCCAAAGTTACACAGGAAACACTGTCTCGAAAAAACAAAACAAACAAACAAACAAACAAACAAAGATGAATGGAGGGAGGGAGGGAGGAGGGAGGGAGGGAGGGAGGGAGGGAGGGAGGGAGGGAGGGAGGGGGATATGGACAGCAGCAAAGCTCTGTTCACTGCCTTTGCTCACAAGTGAAAAACATCAGATTTAGCTTTCTACTGATGGGTCCTGAGGACACTCAGCCCACAGGAGAGGAAGTAGAGACCTCGTTCCACTGGGCACCACACCTGCAACATTAGGTTCAGCAGAGGCTGACACTATGCCAGGCCAGGTTACTCTAGGCCAGAGTCATCCCTCATCATCTGCTGCTAGACTAAGACAGGTGATCCATCACGTTCCACCTTTGAGCTAAGCCAGGTGATCCATGGTGATCTGCCATTGGTCCAGGCTGGGTGATCCATCTCCATCTGTCAGACACCACCCGCCAGGACCCCTCTGGCCCATCAGATCCCACACCGCTGAGCTGAGCAGGGATACAGTAAAACCACAGCCTGCATCCTTTGAATCTTAAAGGGATCCTAACTTCTGTAAGCACCATATGGATACGGCCTTACTTTCTAGGCCAAGGGTGGAACTGGCCATCTCTCTGGTGTCCTGGGCCAGGAAACTGATGTGAAAGCTATCCCAGCCTGAAGTATAAACAGCCCCAGTTATGCACTGGGATGCTGGGGTTGACCCCAGAGATGCTTTAAGATCCTGTACCCATTAAGCCAGAGTCCGCCAGGCTCATTTACCACTGACCCGCTAAGCTATTGGCTCTCAACCTGTGGGTTGTGACCCTTCTGGGGGTCAAATGATCCTTTCACAGAGATTCCCTAAGACAATCCTGCATATCAGATGTTTACACTGAGATTCATTACAGCAGCTGGGGGTCACCACAGCATGAGGAACCGTGTTAAACGGTTGCAGCGTCAGGAAAGACGAGAACCGATGCTCTAAGCCCTCACTTGAGCAACTCAGACTCTGAGTCCAGCAGCTCTCAGAACATCCGGGCATTCCTCTGTCCCTACATACAGTTTTTGTGGAGTCTCTCAGATTGCCTTGCCTCCTGGGGCCTTGCTGCTCTGTGAGGCTACCCCTTGCTGAGAGGTAAAGATCAGGAGAACTAGTACCCTCACCTGGCCTAGGGACCCCAGGGAGGGACCCAGCCAGCGTCCAGCAAGGGAAGCACCCATAGAAAGCACTTCTGAGCCACCAGAGACCCCGTTCTGAGCTCTTGGCTGCTGCCACAATGGGCAGCTGGGTGTCCAGCTGCCCACCCTACCTGGATTTCAGCACATAGCACACATAGCAGAGCAAAGGTTCCCACAGAGGAAGGCTCGGCTCGGCTCACTGGGCACTGACTGCCTCACGACACAATAGAGCAGCGATGAGCTGGGGCCCTGCGCCTGGCTCTAGGCCAGCGGTTCTCAACTTTCCTAATACTGCGACCCTTTAATACAGTCCCTCATGTTGCAGTGACCCCCAACCATAAAAATGTTCTCATTGCTGCTTCATAACTGTAATCCTGCTACTGTCACGAATTATAATGTGAATACCTGTGTTTTCTCATGGTCTTAGGGGACCCCTGTGAAAGGGTTGTTAGACCCCCCTGAGGGGTTGAGAGCCACAGGCTGAGAACTGTGCTCTATGCTACCTCATACTGTGTCCAGCAGCTGTGTGGTTCTGATGTGGCTGTGCCAGATGCCACCACCGTGCCTTGTGCATGGTGACGCTGCCTCCTGAGAGCGCTTGTCTTCGTCAGCCAGCGGGGACACTGCTGGAGCTCAGTGGGGCTCTGAGAAAACATGCAAAGGGCCATTTTATATCCCGCCCACAAGAACATCTGTGATTGTCAGTATGGCTCACGTGTGTCCACGCATCTACTCACGTGTTCTGTGTATGAATTGAAGCGCCTGTTCTGCATGCAAAGGTTCTGCCCCAGGACAGGCACAGCCATGTTCCTGCCATGAGTCCTTGGGGCCCAGGGACCAAGGGTGGAAAGGCAGCAAAGCCCACACAGGACCCTGTCTAACAGGCTGTGGGCAGGAGCCTGACTCTGCAATGGCCGTTACAGCCAGACCACCCTAAGAGGCCCTTCCTGAGGAGCAGGCTGAGGCCTCTGCTCCTCCAACATCCCTGGGCCTACTCCAGCCAGCCCCCAAGTCCCTGCTGGAGAAACAGCTGTCGCAGCGGCTTTAGGCCGTCCCTGTCTCCGTTATGGCTTATGTACAGCCCCCCAGGCGGCAGGCTTGTGGGGACGGACTGACTTTATAAATAAAATTTATCATTGTAATTATGGTTCCTGGAGAGAGCTGAGGACTTTTACGGCCTCTTGGAGGTCATGAATAATTTAGGAGAATGGAACCAGGGCGATTTTGTTAGTGTACAATTGGGCCCCGAGGTTCCCATTATCTGGCTGCGGGTGGCGCTGTGACTGGCCATCTGAGTGTTCCACTGGAGGGAACCAACCTCTGACACCCAGGAGCCTACCCTGTTGGGGGGCCAGGGACACTGTCCGGCATCCTCACTGGTGAAGGGTGGCCAGATTTAACTGTCAGAGGTCCCTGCTTCAGCCAGAGACTAGCTAGGCTGTGACTCTGGCAAGACAGAGAAGCATCACTCCCAAATAACATCAGAAAGCCACACAGCATGGGTTTCCCTCCTGCTGCTCCCTCTCCCCATGATATGTTAGCCCCAAGGCCTGCATGACCCTTAAGAGTTTCCAAGAGGCAAGAAGCACCTTTGCTTACTTCCAGTGATGGAGGACTCACTATCTCACTGCTGAAGTTCTTCCCTCAGACAGTTGTCTAGTAAAAATTCCCCAATCTGCCCAACAAGACCCCGGGGCCTGTGGACCCAGCCCAGGCTCCTACCATATTCACTGGAGTGGTATGTCAGGGCTAGCATCCCACAGCCTGCTCTCACCCCACCCTGTCATCTCTTTCCTTCTGTCTCTGTTGTAGTCCCTACCCACATGCCACAAACCTCCCATCTACCAGTGATTCCTGGCCAAGCCCACCTGTTACCCACACAGCCATGTCTAGCGGTGATGTTTTTAAGCCCTTGACCCTCTCCCTTCTCCCTCGGGCCTTGGAGCCCCAGCATACCACATGCAGGAGCCAACCATCTCTGGTTTCTTCTCACCAACCCGACCCCCCCATACTACAGCACCCAGGCCCCGTGTGGCCTCCATGTGCCTCTGTCCCTGAGCATCCAGGTTTCCTCAACGAATCAGAACAGGCAGATGTAGCCTCAGATCTAAGGGAATGTCTAAACCCCGGGTGTTAGCAGGCCATGGTCGCTCAGGGGCTTCCAGCGATGGGAAGTCCTTTCTGCGTCTTGGGCTTGTGGTTGCCACCGACACTCACAGCCTGTGGCTCTGCCATCAGTCTACACCCTGTGATCGCACCATCTCGTCTTCTGCATCTGACCCCCGCCTCTTAGGACGTATGTGACGGCCCTCAGTGTCCACAGTCTCCTTCCCATCTCAAGTTCCTTATCTCAACATCCGTGCAAAACTCTCCCCGATGAGCTGCATTCACAGACTCCAGAAACCTCGCATACATCTCTTTGGGGTACCACTGTTCAGCCTGCAACAGAGGGTAACCCCAAACTCACCTCCATTTGGATATCGTGAAAATCCCAAGACATATACATCAACTCCCAGCCCTTGGAGGGTTCCATCCATCTCCACCCAGCTCCCATTTTTTTAATGCCCAGGACATCCCCAACTCGCTCATCTGCCACCTGTAGAGATGGCTTCTGTAACCCTCGGAAAGCAGAAAATGCCTCAAAGCAAGTCCCAGCCTCACTCCCCAGAGCCTGGGACTTGCTCAGTGCAACATACAGGATACTAGCAAATTGCCATGTGCAGTCTACGTTTGTTTAAAGAGGACTCTGGAAGAGTGGGCTCTCTCTTGTCTCTTCCAAAGCTCCTGTTCTGGGTCAGTCTGGGCTCTGGATCTGGAATGGGTGAGGGGAAAACAGCAAACAGCTAAAAGCTGAAGTGTTTCAAACAGAGGCCACCACTGTTTATTACAGCGTATAAGAACACCTGCAGTGTGAAAGAGAAGCCATCCCTGGAGACGAACCCTAGTCAGAGGGTCCGGTTAACTGCCTCAGTTTCCCCAGTCAACTTTGGCTGGGTGTTGTTAGCTCGGATTTAGTGGTTTTTTTTTTTTTTCCTTCATTCACACCCTCACTCAGGTTTCGGTAAAGTCCAATTTGATGATTCTTTGCTGCCTATTGGCTGCTTCTGACTGCTTCCTGCTGTGAGCTTCTTGCCTTTTGTTTACTACTTGTTTAATAAAGTCACCCTTTCAAGCATATAATAGCTGATTCTCCAGACAGGTACAGAACATGTGGTTACTGGATGGTAGAAAACAAAGGCTACAGACAGGACTGGCCTTGTTGGAGACTTAGGATCTCTAGTGTCAGGAGAGTGGGGGGGGAGGGCTTCACGGCATCCTTACCCATCAGAAGGATGGAGTAGTTCAGATGGCCTTTCAGGGATCTCTACAAGCTGGGAAGGGACATAGAGGGACCCTCCCAGAGCCCTGATGGTACTGGCTCTGCTGCCTCTTGCTCTCAGCCTATGGCTCAACCCTGAAGTAAGGAAGAAGAATTAATCCATTTCACATCTGTCCTAGCAGCAGTAGAAAACACATGCCTGCTCAAATACCTGGCAGCCCTGCAACCACACCACCCTGTCTCGTCCTCAGCCGGCCCCTTGGGACATCTCCCAAGCCTTCAGTGGGAGCCCTCCTGCCCCCTCACAGTGCCCCCACCCCTAATTCCCTATAAGAACAAGCCAGCCCATGACTCATCCCTGCCTTGACCTCTCCCTGCCCAAGCTCTTCTCTGTATCCAGGGAGGGACCCATCAAACTCTCCCTTTTTACCCACCTCCCCGAGGAGGGCCACTCCCAACCCTTTGCCTGTCTGTCCTGCTTCCTGATGTCCACAGATGCTCACACATAAACCCTGCCTCAGAGTCTTCCAGAAAACCTGAGGGTGATGACCGACATAACAGACAGTACTGACCCTACAAACAGAAAGGCTTGGGACACCAGTGGCCCTGTGGTCCCAGGTCACAACCCCTCACCCCAGCAGGCCACAAGAGTGGTCCAGAGAGCACCTCTGAACCAAATCCCAAAGTCAATGTAGAAGCCTGACCCCACTGACAGCGTCCAGGGCTGTGTCAGTGCCAGCAATGGCTTGCGTGCTCTAGCTATACCCACTAGACTGAAGCATCGGGAAATTTCCTGCCTAGGAGATCCTGCTGCTGCTGTAGCAGATACGGTCCTGTTCCTCACCCCCACCTCTGCCATAGAGCCATCAGTTTTTAACGCCTGCCAACCTGAGTCCTGCACTGCCCTCACCACTACCCGCTGCCCACACCGGGAACGAGTGTGTGGTCATCCATGGCCTGTGCTCTTTCCCAGTCCTGCCTTTCTGGAAGGGACCTCTGCATTCCAGCCAGACAAGAAAGCCTTGGCAGCCAGGCCAGCACAGCACCGCAGTGGGCAGGACCAGAAAACCACCAAGGGCTGATAACACAAAGGTCACAGTGATGTTCACAGGCCTCAGTGTGTGGCCAGAGGAGCCGCAGCTATAGGGCCACCACGGCTTCTGCCTCACGGGAGACTCACCACCCTCCCAGGAAGGAAGGCAGCATGGCTCCTTCTCCAGTGTTCACTGCAGCCATGGGGAATCTTTATCCTGCACGAGGCTAGGGACTTACTCAGGTGACATAAGATTGCAGTGTAGTGAGGAGCTAAGAGCAGGGAAGTCAGTCTGGTACAAGGGTCTGGTTGTTCCCACCTTCAGAAGAGAGGTTGTGGTTGACAGGCAACCACACAGGGTGGGGACAGCTCAGGTGGTCCTCAAGTCAGCAGAGGCCTGCATACTCAAAGACCCTGGTCCCAGGGCCTCCCTCTCATTCCATGTAAGAGTCATTCATGAGCTGGGTGGGGCTTCAGCAGGGCCAGCACGTCTGAGCCAGCCACCATCTCCTGCCTGTGTGACTCTGGGCAAATTGTTCTATCCCTTACAGTGACATCTCTCATGCTCAACACCTGCAAGCCAGGGAGACTGCAGCAGAGAGCCCTTCATGGAGGACCAGGACAGAGCAGTCCCCCACCCATAGCTGCCCCTCTCTGACCCAGTGCTAACCCTTCATCTCAGGGTACTACTGGGGTTCAGCCCACATGCCTACAATCTGTAACTTGGGCCCTGTGCTCTCAGGGAAGGACACCTTATGAAGTAGGAGGCCTGGGACAGGACAGGCCATCTCCACCTCAAAGCCGTACTGTGGAGTCTAATCCGGGGTGGATTCTACCGCCACCCCACATCTCCATAGCCCCCATGTCACCCTCACACATTCACGCTACCCTTAATTCTGCAGTACAGCTTTTCCAAGAGGCTCACAGTCCCGGAACTGACCTGATATAAACAAGTTGGGCCAAGACGGGCAGGGACAGTGGTGCTGACCCCTGGCCTTGTCTACAGGCCTGGCCTACTGTCCACTGGGGCCCTGGGAAATGGCACCTCCCACATCTGGAGCCAATGGCCTGTCTGCAGGGCTGTCGCAATTTCTGTCAAAGAGGGAGGCAATCGTGGCTCAGCCATTGCTATCTGGAAGGCTCTGTGGCTCAGCATGAGGGCCACACCGGCCAATAACTGTTCCCTGCATACAGTTAAGCAGCCCCATCAGGAGGGACTCTGTGGAGACCTGTGTGACCTTCTGGTGCTGTCCAGGATCTCCCTCGTGAGGGGACAGGGAGTGCTGTGACCAAAGCCCACCGAGTCCTTACCAGACTGTGCCCCACAGTGGTCCTTCAGAGCCTGGTAGTTTCTGCCCCTCGTGGACCCAAGAGGCAGCCTGGTGAGCAAGCCAGCTTGGGGACCAGGTCTGCGTGACCTTCCCACTGGGGATCAAGATTTCCAGCGACAGCTGTAAGCATGAGCCAACTGTGGTAGGCAACAGAATGAAGGAAGTCTGGGCAGAGATCACACATGTCACTGTGGACACTCCAGGGTGGCCACCATTACCTTCTACAAAGGTCTGAAGGGCTTCCTAAAGCAGGGAGAGCTGCAGACAAAACAGAGCAGCCGGGAATCCCGGAACGTTATCATATGCATAGAACGCACAGGGAAGGAAGACTCTCTCTAACCCTTACTTGGTGCTCCAAGGCTCTGGGCCAATTACACGTGGCCCTAGGGCTGCAATAACCCTAAGCCCATCCCCTGCCCAAGGCCAGGCCATCTTTGGGAGGAGCAGAGAAGTGACCTGTTCAAATCTAGTTGCAGGCTCTAGCCACACAGGATAGTAAGTGCTGCATCAGACAGAGCACAGACCCAGGGGCTGCTCCCAGGGCAGCAGGGGGCTGAGCTGCACGCAGTCAGTCTTCCCTGCATGGGCATATCCCTCCTATTAGGCTGACGATCCCTTCTGTTGGGCACTGCTACAGAGCAGACCCCTGACCTGCCTGGTACCTAGGCAGCTGGCAAATGGCTCGCAGCCCCCAGGGCTCACATCAGTTTAGGCCCTGCTTAGGGGAGGTTCCGCACTGTCTACCAGATCAACCCTGCTTCACTATGAAGCTCCCCCTAACCTCACCCACACACCCCCATCACCTGCGCTGTCGTTAATACAGAGCCAAATGCTCCTGAGCTGTTCAGACCCCGAATTTCACGTGAACAAGGCCTGGGTTCAGTGCGTGCTCCTGCTCCTTGGTCCTCGGCCAGGAGTGTGTGAGCAAAGCCAGCAGAGACCAGCCTAGCTGGGAGCCTTCCTTAGAACTCTCCCTCTCACTTAAGTCAGGAATGTTTGGTATCTGGGGAGCTTCCAGACTATTCCTGGCTGGAGCACCAGATTAGATACACCAGCCCTTCCAGGGACCCCATGGCCTGCCTGGCCTGCACTCTGCCTGCTGCCCTGCAAAAGGAGGTGAGGGAGCAGGGGTGTCCACCGTTTCCTGATTCCTTTCCAACTGGGAAGGGGACAGCAGACAGCAGCCTCTGCCTTGTCCACACCCACTCGCAGGCCTGTGGCCCAGCTACTGAGGTGCCTGGGATGATATGCAAGTCTATTGGGAGCCGCTAGGCCCTGCATACAACAGCCCCACTATAGATCCGGGTGGCTAGAGGCCAGAGGGCCCGGCCGCCACCTTCAAGGCTGCTGAGGCCGCTGCCCCATGTCTCTGTAATGGAAACTTCTCAGTTGCTCTGTGAGCCGCAGCTCCAGTTCCTGCCTCATGTGGGGCTCTGATCAGCAGCAGACAGGAGGACAAGGCAGGTGAGCAACCACACGCAAGACAGGTAAGGTGCCACAGGAGCCCCGGTGGGGCAGGTCTCGGTGTGTGTGTGCATGTGTGTGTGTGTGTGTGTGTGTGTGTGTGTGTATTGTGTTGTGTATCTGTGTGAGAGTGTTTTGTGTGTATGTGTATGTGTGGTGTGTGGTGTGTGTGTGTGTGTGGTGTGTGTGTGTGTGTTTGGGGTGGGAGTGTATGTGTGTGTGTACGTGTATGGTGTGGTGTGTGTGTGTGTGTGTGGTGTGTGTGTGTGTATGGTGTGGTGTGTGTGTGGTGTGTGTGTGTGTGTGTGTATGGTATGTGTGTGTGTATGGTGTGGTGTGTGTGGTGTGTGTGTGTGTGTATGTATGATATGTGTGTGTGTATGGTGTGGTGTGTGTGGTGTGTGTGTGGTGTGGTGTGTGTGTATGGTGTGGTGTGTGTGGTGTGTGTGTGTGTGTGTGTGTGTATGGTGTGGTGTGTGTGTGGTGTGTGTGTGTGTGTGTGTATGGTATGGTGTGTGTGTGTATGGTGTGGTGTGTGTGTGTGTGTATGGTGTGGTGAGTGGTGTGTGTGTGTGTTTGGGGTGGGAGTGTATGTGTGTGTGTGTGTGTGTGTATGGTGTGGTGAGTGGTGTGTGTGTGTGTGTGTATGTGTGGTGTGTGTGTGTGTGTGTTTGGGGTGGGAGTGTGTGTGTGTGTGTGTGTGTGTGTGTGGTGTGTGTGTGTGTGGATGGTTGGGGGTGTATGTGTGTGTGGGGAGTGGGGGTGTATATGTGGGGATGTAGTGAGAGGGTGTGTATATGTGTGTGTGGTGTGTGTTTGTGTGTTAGTGCACATGGCCCCTGTGTCTGTGTGCATATATGCATGTTAGAAAAGCCCCCGAGGGGCATGGGGGCACTGCTGACTCCCAAAAATGCCCAGATAAGGTGAGGGAGGAAGGGCCTCTGGGCAGACACTAGAAAACAGTCTAGATTTGGGGTCTAGTAAAGAAACAGGAGCTCCAGAGCCCCCAGTTCAGGCCACCAGGGCTGACTTTGGGACAGAACCCTTCTCTCTCTATGTGCTCCAGCTGTCTGCAAACACCATGCTCACCTGCCTGGACTCGAGGGGCAACATCCAAGCTTGGCTCTGCAGACCTGAGTCAGGATTCCCCACTCTAAGGGGCACCGTGCTCCCTTGCTTGTCCCTGAACTAGCGGATCTGAGCCTTGACTCTAAAGGGGATGGCTGCTGGGTTGTTTCCCTGAGTGAAGGACAGAGCCCCAGATACCAGCCCTCCCAACCAGCATGGTCCAGCCGTGGCACCCTACAGGTCCCAGGCTCCTGGCACTACTTTCCACCCTTTATCACTCATCTGTCACAAGCCAGCCTCTGAGCAAATGCACTCAAGTTACAAGTTACAGCCTGTCCCTGCTGGGGCCAAGGCCTCTCTGCTCTGGGGCCAGCGGGAGGGGGTACAGCCGGCCTGCCTGTGTCCACTACATCCACTATGTGAGCCAGAGACGCTCCCCTCTGGACTCTTGGTGGGTGTATGAAAGCCAGAGAGCTCTCTACTTGACAGAGGCCACAAAGATAAGGATCCAAGCCAGACATACACATCACACACTCACACACCACACACCACACACCACACACCACACACCACACACACACACCACACACACACCACACACACACCACACATTCTCACACTACACACACATCACACACACACCACACACTCACACACCACACACACACCACACACTCACACACTACACACACACCACACACTCACACACCACACACTCACACACCACACACACACCACACACACACCACACACTCACACACCACACACACACCACACACTCACATACTACACACACACCACACACTCACACACACTACATACTCACATTCATACAAACACCACACACACACACACACACACACACACCACATATTCACACACTCACTCTCTCTCACATACACATACACACATGCATGAACAGGTGGTTGGGTATATTCATGCATGTTCAAACATGCCTGTGTGTATACAGATTACATGCGTATGCAAATTCTCACATGCTAGCACACACAGTCAGGCCACACAGTTACATTTACATGTGCACATGGCTTCTCCACAGATCAATCCTCAATGCTACACAAACATATGTCCACGCTATGTCAAACAACCCCATTTATACACATCCACATTGCCATGTACACCCTGCACATGTATGTATATGTTGTATGCTGTTGTGTGTATGCAAACACACACATGGGCCTAGAGAGATGGCTCAGTAGTTAAGAGCATTGGTTGTGCCAGGCAGTGCTGGAGCACACCTCTAATCCCAGCACTCGGGAGATGGAGGCAGGTGGATCGCTGTGAGTTCGAGGCCAGCCTGGTCTCCAGAGCGAGTGCCAGGATAGACTCCAAAGCCACAGAGAAACCCTGTCTCGAGAAACAAAGCAAAAAAAAAAAAAAAAAAAAAAAAAAAAAAAGCATAAGATCTGACACCCTCTTCTGATTTCAGCAGGCCACCTGCATGCACACGGTGTACATACATGCATGCAGGTCAAACACTCACACTCAGAGAATAAAGATGGCCACGCGTAGTACCTCACAATCCCCCAACAGACCCTGGCCACAGAGAACCAAAAAGTGGGTGCTGGCAGTAAGGTCTTCCCTGACAGTGAGTGGGTCTGGAGCATAAGCCACTCCATCCCCTCCCTCCCTCTTTTTCCTGTTCCCTGTGGCAAGCCCCTTCTCTGCCCTGTTGCAATAAAATCTGATGCTGCAATAGGAGAGTGAGCTCCCTTCTGAAGTAATTGAGCCGTGCAAACACATCCAGGCAGACATTAATAGGGCTCCAGCCACCTGCTGTACTTATGCCCGCTGAGCATAAAGGCTGGTCGTTCCATTATCTCCTGCAGAAGACTGTATGGAGGCCCCAGGGTCAACCTCAGAAGAAGCCGTTCCTGGGGAGACCTTGGGGGGTCCTTATTGGAGTCGGGGCAAACTCCTCACGCTGTCAACTCTCAGTCCTCAAGGGTGAGGCTCCTGGAGTCTACGGAAGCCAGAGCCATGCCTCACGGAACAGGCGTTTACCCCCATTTCAAGGCATTCTCCAGGCCAGAGACCTGGGAGAATCTAGGTGGGATGAAGGAAGAAAGTTGCCTCACACTGTCCCTTCCAGCTGCGGAAAGGAAGGAGAGCCACCCTGCCAGCAGCCCAGGGACACCTCCTTTCTCTCTGACCTCCCTGTCTCTACATACCAAGAAGGAGTATGGTGGTCTCTTACCTCTCACCCCACTGCCACCCTCACCCCTGGGTACAGCAGGGTCTGTACCCAGACCAGGACTGGAGGACTCAGAAGGCAAGGCTGACACTGTGGAAAATAACCACACCAGTGGGCTGCTGTAGGGAGGCGGCAGTGACAAGGGGCACTGCTCCACAGGCAGAAGGGACACCACCACACCCAAATGTGAGATGTGACAGGAGAGAGATGGACTCAGAAAGAGCAGCAGATGGGGAGCCTGGCGGGGAGGCAGGCTGAGAATTATGCAGGCATGCAGAGACAGTCAGAGACGACAGGGCCAGAGATAGAGAGGGAAAGACAAAGAGGAGAGACACAACACAAAAGCCAACAGAGGAGGCAGCTCGCCTTCCAGAATAAATAGCCTTTCCTTGGTGGAGGATCCCTGACAAGAGAAGCCTCTGCTGTCATCTGCTCCCAGTGTCTCTCCGCTGTGGGGACTTAGACTATAACAGAAGTGTTCCCTGTAGCCCTTATCAGTGATCTCAGAGCACTACAAACTCTTGCAATAAACTGAGATCTTCCGGAGCAGCCCACATCAGTGGATGGGTGGGCAGCTGTAAATCTCAGGGCATCGGCACCCAAAGGAATATTACACAGCCATCAAGGGTGATAGTTATGAAGACTATGCCCACAAAGGAATTGCTGACACCAAGCTTTGCAGCTGGCAGGGCACAGGATTTATTTGCGCCGTGATTCGTGCAAAGGGAAGCTGGAGTCTGCTGGTCTGTGAGAATGATGGGGTCTAAGGAAGCCAGCCTGGTTTCCAAGGAGGAATTTTCTCATCCTTTTATCTTTATCTCTAGAAGCATGGCCTGTGCAATAAATAACGTCTTTCTTATCATAGGACCATGTCCCAGTAAATGAGGTCTGCAGCTCAAGTTTTGCGCCCTGATTCCCACCCACGGACACGCCATCCAACCAGAGAGAATGAGGGGCCCACGTGGGGCTCACAACCTCCCAGGACCGAGAGGGTAAAGCCACAGCTCTGGAGATACAGGCTGCTGTTGTGGGTTGGGAGAGAGACAAGGGCCAGAAGGGCAGACAGGATCCCTGTCCTTGCTCTCAAGATATCCTCTGTCCCTGGAACTCTGGAAGCCATATGGTCATATGGGAGCTGGGTGGGAGACAGAGAAATGGTCCCATTTTGAAGGGTTTGGTTTGGCCAAAGCACCAGGTGCAGCGTGGCACAGCCAAAGGTACAAAGAGGATCACACAGGTCCAGGGGAGGCTCTGCTCTGCACCTGGCCAGGGGTCACAGCCTGGGATTAGCATGCAATGATAGGAAAGTATGAGTACCAGACTGAAGAAGTTTGAGGGACAGGAAGAAGGAAGGTGGGTGGAGATGGGGGAGCCATGGGTGGCTACAGAACTGTTAGTGAAGGCTGTCAGCGCAAGAGGAGGGGTGAAGACGCAGTGGGCAGAGCAGGGCAACCCCCCTCCCCCGGGGTTTCTCCTCGAGCTGTGCACAGTCCAGTCCCCTGCCAAGGGCAAGAAACAGCCCTGGCTTCCCTGTGCTGTGTCCCACAAACAGCCTTCTTCCCGTGTCACAGATAAAGACACTGAGGTTCCCAGGGGCTGATGCCAGGGTGACGGGAGCAGGACAGACAGGTGGGACACATGCCATGTGAGTGCTGCCTTCCTCCACCTCCCAGACTCCCTGAAATGCAGCCTAGGTGAAGAAGGTCGGGAGCTTCACGTAGGACAGGCCCTAGCCTGCCAGCTGGCCATAGCCGTCAGTCAGCTCTGGTCACTGCCTAGTCTGGGGTCCCACTTGAGGGAGCATACAAACTGCCTGCCGTCTAAACCAAGGACCCTCCCACATCTCAGGTTCCCCCTCACAATCCCTACTGGGGTCTGAACAACAGCCTGGCTTCTGGGACAATGCATAGGAGTTGAGGGGAGCACAGGGGTACACTTCCTATCAGAGAAGAGGGACCAACAACCTCTGAGGTTACAAGGCCAGGTCTGAGTTTTCTGGCAACCCCTATCCAAGGGACTGCGTCAGAACCTCAGTGTGTCTCAAGCCAGGCACATAGTTCAGGGCATTGACGGCTCTGTACCCGGCCGGCCTTGCCATTCAGTGTGTGAGCCTTGTGGCCTCTGACAGTACTCCCGGAGATCAGTGTGGCTTTGTGCAGGCTGTCTTCTGTCGGTGGGATTATTTTTGGCACCCTTGGTCTACTAGTGGCATTCCTCCAGATGTGAAGAACTTCCCTCAGAACCCCTGGGGTTGGCAGGGGGGCCCAGCCTGGGATGAAGCATGGATCTTCTGGGCACTGAGCTCACTCACTCACTGAGGACTGTTCAGGCTTCACTCCAGACAGCAGGGCTGGAGAAGGTGGACCGTGGTCCTGGGGTCTCCATGCCCTCCTCTGGTCCTCCACAGCTGGTCCTGTCCATTTAGCCCAGAGGAGCCAGCAACCACCACCGCCTGGGGTGCCAGTGAACAGAAAGGGCTCACAGTCCTTTGTTCTCCATCCCCACCCTAGGGTGGTGACAGGAAGAAGTGCCCCCCCTCTATCCTGAGACCCAGACGGCAGGAATGTGGGTGCCATGAGGCTGAGCCACCCAGAACTTCAAGGCACGTGCGGTTCCGAGAGCCCCTGGAAGTGGCTGTCCACTGTAAGAGGGGCCAGGGCCTTTGATGTGAGGGTCTGGGTGAGGTGGAGTGGGCAGGTACCCTTGCAACTCTGACATGGTCTGGGACTGTCAAGAAAAGCCAGTCTTTATTCTGCCTCCCCAGACAGAGCCCCTGTAATATGGGGCCATGAGGATCGGCCATGGTCAGTGGGAGGAACAGCAGCCAACAGGAGAGAATTGTTGTTGTTGTGATTTTAAAAAGCAGCACATGAGAGAAAGACAGAGCTTGGGTGGAGGGGTTTTTATTGGGGGAAAGTGCATGGAAAGGGGGAGGGGGAGGGGAGACCGGCCTCTGGGGACAGGAGCAGCAGAAGAGAAGAGAAAGGCAGAGAGAGGGCAGGGAGGAGAGAGAGAGACAGGTAGAGAGAGAGAGAGAGAGAGAGAGAGAGAGAGAGAGAGAGAGAGAGAGATGGGAGGTGGCAGGGCCCCTTTAAAAGGGAACACAGTGAATGTGCACAGGTGGTGCTCTTAGTGGCTGCAGCTGAGGACTTATCCTGTCAGGACCCCAAGGGCAGGCCAGCACAGGTACCTGAATACTGACAGCTGGGACCATCAACACCTCCCTCTAGAGAGGGGTTATATTCAGGGTATCTCATCTCACAGGCCAGGCCAGTGAGGCTTGTCTCAGTACCTTTGTATGGTGGGGTGGGAGAGCTTGAGGACATTTTCCTAACTAAGCTATCTATGGTATCCTTCGCAGACATTGCCCGCAGGGACACCGCAGCTGCTGTCAAGGGTGAGTTCTGAGAAAGAGCCCCCATCTGCCAGCAGGTCCCCGGGCCTTCACCTCCACAGGGCAGAACAAAACACAGCCTCAACCACACCCCTGCCCCCACACCTCCAGTTTCTCTACACCCTGGGTAGTCTCCCGTGATTACACTAGAAGTGACCCCACCCCCACAGGGCCACTCCCCAGAGCCCTGGCATGTTAAGACAGCAACACCCCTACATGCGTGTGGTCTTCCTTAGGCAGATGAGGACAAAAAGTGATGTCCCATGGATTCCATGAGACTCACCCCAGGACCCTACCTGACCATCACCCAGGTGGCCAACTACAGGTCAACAGTCAGACGACATAAGCCTCACTCCACACCAGCCCCACCAGCAGAGAGAGGGTCCACCCTGCAGGGCCTCACTGGGGAGCTGCCCAGACTGACCTGCCACCCTCCCACAGTGCCTGGCCGGCCAGCTTCCTACGGTGGCTCTCTGCTCCAGCCAGCATCCTGCAGTGGTTCCCTATTCCTGTGGCTGACTCTGTGTGTGCTGTTTGGAGTGGTGTTGGGCCTGTACTGTGGCCAGGCCAAACATGTCACAGTAGTCCTGGAGGACCTCAGGGATTGGCTCCTCATCCTCATCTTGCGCCTGTGGCACGTAGTCCTTGCCTGTTGGCACTGCCTCCTGCATCTCTGACATCCGGCTGAATGGCATTTTCACCTCTGAGCATCGCTGGAGGGTGATGGTGTTGGAGACCTAGGGTGGTTTGGGGGGGCTTGTGCGTAGTGGTGGAGCCCAGGCACTAAGACTAACCCCAAGACAGCTCTGCTAGCCAATGCTTGACAAACCCAGGAGCTCCAAGAGGCTGCTGTAGTTGATGCCATAGGAACCCCTACTACAGTCAGCACAGGCTGGGGTGGTGGGATTTTAAGATTGCATCAGAGAAAGAACTCAAGTATGGTGGCTGGGGATTCCTATGCTCCTGCCCAGTCCTCCCTCTTGTACCTCTGGCCTGGAGGCTGTAATGCATGCTGTATAATTCTTTGAGGATGGGTGTCACCTGTCTCTGAGGGGCAGTTTGGGAAGGCAGGCCCCAAACTCCTGCTGCTTTGAGGACCGGGTCGGCTTTTGTCACAGAGACAGTCTCTGGGGCCTTCTGCAGTTCATAGAGCATGGGCGTCAGGGCCCTCCCCTCTGAGCCCATGTCTAATTCCTCCACTTAATACCAGGATTGGCGCTCCCTGTGGTGGTGTGGGAGCAGAGTCCAGCTCTGAAGCCAGCTGCTCTCAGGACAAACGTGTTTTTTAACTATATTTTTAAACATTTTATTCTGAGAGGTTCCACTTCCAGGGCCACAGACGAGGCCAAGGCCATCAGGCCTGCCCACCGGCCGCAGATCCTGTGTGTCTATTGAACCTATGCAGACAGAGTTTCGTCATGCATGTTCCGAGGTCAAGAAGCAATCGCACAGTAATGAACTTCTGGACCCCCTAGGCCTGCCTGGAGGGGGAGCCCTGCACACAGCAAGGAGACCCAGTCAGATCCACCAGGGGGACCCTGTACCACCTTGGAACAAACATCTGACCAGGGTTTGGAGGCCAGGGTAAGGGTTGTGGCTGCCCTCTTAAGATGTCTCTCTACTTACGTGGGCAGAAACAGATCCCATATCCCATACTGAAGCATCTGCAGCCTCTTCGACCTCAGGACTATTACAGAAATGAGGGGTGTGAGACAGTTGTTGAAGAGTCCCTCCAGGGCCAAGCATGTTTGTCTAGGCACGAGAGCGCACCCTCCACCCGCCCACCCTCTCACCCCCACAACCCACAGGTCCTTTGCAGCTGTCATCCATGAGAACTGGGGGACCCACCATGCCCCCAGGACCCAGCAAGATGTGCCCAGAGTCCTAGCTCACTGGGGTGCCATCTGCCCCCTCTCTGGCCTTCAGGGACTCCACACAGTGGTCTCCAGTTATAAAGTTTGGGGGCACAGTCAGAGAGGGCCCAGCAGAGAGAAACCCTGCTTCCAGGAGTGGTCCAGAGAGGACATCACCATGGCCACTGTTGCCTGCACCAGCCCAGTTGCCCCAGGACCTGTTCCATCTCATCCACCTTGGTAAAAGACAGGCTCATTACTAGCCTGTATTCCAGATACAGAAACAGACGCTAAGAGAAGAGATGGAAGACCTCGAGGTCACCCTTCCGTCCCTGCTTCTGAGAGTGAATACCCTCTAGGAAGTGAATTGGTCACCCCACGTTTTACAACAGAGAGCCAGGGTTTCCCACCTCACACCCTGCATTTGCTGCAAAGGCCACAGGAAAAAGTGTGCCCAGCTCTGTAGGGGGCACAAAACTCTACCCTGGCTAGTCTGGGTTTCCGTTTTGCTTCATTTCCTTTTTACAGTGCAAACCCAGCAGAGCTAGGCAAATGGTCTGCCACTGGGTTACATCCCCCCAGCCCTATTTTATTTTAGAATAAATGGTCAAAGACATACACAGAGATACAGGTGCCTAAGAGACGCCGCCATTAAAAACCCATCCTCATGTCTCAGGGGTGGTGTAGGAATGGGGGTTGGGGGAGGGGCTCAACAGTCCAACTCCTTAAATGCAGAGGCATGAAGGACCACCCCCATGAGCACCTGGAACTGAACGGGACAAGGACAAGATCATAAACAGCTAAAGCCTGAGAGTCCAGGGCTGGGAGGTGGGGCCTGAAGTAGTTGGTAAAGACACAAACACCTCATCCACACAGAATCTTAGATGTTTCATCTTTATTTTGATACTTTGACTTGAGAATCAGACGCATGGAGGCTTAGGAGGACTCATCACCATCAGCTTCACCAGGAAGATGGACACAGGGGCTGCCTTAAAACAAGCTGGGGAGGAGCAGAGGCATCTTGGGGCAACCTGGGGACCACTCTGCAGCCTCTGCCTGCCTCTTGACATCCACCCGGAGACAGACACCCCTTCCCAGGGTCCAACAAAGTCCTGCCAACACTTGTAGGCCAGAGGCCCTTCCCCAGGAGTCCCAAGGACATTGCCATCTGGGGACAAGTCTAGGCATCTGAAGGTGAATCAAGGTCCCTCTAGATTTGACCAGGTCCCAGACCAACTCCCAGAATCCCCAAGAGGCAGCTGCCAATGGCAGACCTACACCTGAGGCAGATCCTAGGTCCCAGAGGCCCCTGCCCGCCCCCTGTTCCTTCAGGTACTAAGTGGCTTAGCCTTAGGGGCTGTGAGGCAGAGGATAAGGAAGGAGCCGGTCCTAGGGAGACAAAAGAGGGGTCTCTGGACTACACAGTGTTCCCATGTCCCGCGGATGGGGGCTGGTGCGACAGTCTGGAAAAGAGACCGGGTCAATCTGGAGACCTCAAAACAGTTCTCCAGCCTCCACACGTCCTCCTGGGAGCTCAGCCAAGCCACCAGCAAAGCCCCCAAAGAAGGCGGGAGTGTCAGTCGGCCTGGCCCTCATCTCCCCAGACAGGGCATCCCCCTTGCCCAGCACCCTGACCATCCTTGCTGGCTTCAATTCTTAGGGCCTGAGTGATCCCCCTCAGGCCCTCACAGTGAGCCTGGGCCCACACCTTCTCCCTGGAAACACACCAGCCACTGTTGGTAGACAGGGCTGGAGCACAACCTCAGACTAAATGGGGGCCAGGGCCACTAAATGCACTCACTGAGATCCAGATGGGCTGGGCCTCTTCCACCATGGGGGCCCCACCCCTGGAGTACAGAGGACCATGCCACCTAGAGAGCCGCAAAGGGAGGGGTGGGACTCTCCTACCACAGCAAGCAGCGCCACACATCCTCACGTGCAGAGGACAGAGCCCAGCCCTGCTGCTATGGGGAGGGCGTGTATCTCCTGGGGACCTCAGCTGAAGATGCTATGGGATGAAATGCAGCCCCCTCTGGGAGGGCAGGGACTTGGTGCTGGAGCCTGTGGCGGTGCCAAAAGGCCGCTAACCCAGCACTAACCTCTGCTCTGCAGTCCTATTCCCATCCTCACACACGCTCACATATATGGGCAAATGGTCACACAGAGGTGGAGTATGGGTCACACTAACCAAGGCCAGGGCAGGAAGCCAGCACCCCATCCCCAAGTCTCTGGGTCTCTGTATCATCACTGTTAGGCTCTCCATGGGAACACAAATGCTCTGCTCTTGGTGGGCGGGGCCAAGTGGCACATGCCTTGGCCAGCCTGGGTGGGGCCCCAGCCCCAGTGCAAAACTTGGGAAAGGGGGCCACCCTTGCACAGCCTAGATGACAGCACTCTTCTCCCCCTGGAAGGAGGTGCGGGAGGCTGGCCTGGCCAGCAGCAGCTCCTTCTCATGAACCAGGCTGTCCAACAGGTCTTCCTGGCGGTAGTTGTGGTAAACCTTCAGGAACGCCAGGGTGGTGATCGCCAGCCAGGCCAGCCACGAGGCCCACAGACCAAACTGCATGGAAGACAGCAGCAAGAGTGTATGTAGCGGGGAGGGGGACTCATTGACCCCATGCTCTATACCCAACTCCTAACTGTTGCTCTGCAGGCCAGGGAAGGGCACACTAAGGCTGGAGGCCAGTCACACACATGAGAGCCGGTGCACACCCATAGCTGGCTGATTCTCTGTAGTGACTGTTATGCCCAACACCTGCAAGAACCCAGGTTTGCACAGAGGCTTGGGGTGCTCTGCCATTCTCAACTGAACTGATGAGGCTCCCTGAGGAGGAGCAGCCAGTGCTCTCTTCCCACCCCCCAACTCCACCCCCCACCTCCACCCCCACCCCCCTCACAGGGATCTAAGGAGTGCCTATAGATCGGGGAGCCCCTCTAGTCAGGGGGATAAATTGACCTTTAGCTGCTGTTTCCAAACAGCTGAAGGAGAAACAATGTAATCAGCTCCAGGTCTGCACTACATCAACCTGATTCTCAGTTGAGCGTGTTTGTCCTCAGACTGCGCATGCCTCCGTCTAATTGGTCCAAATTGGTTCTAAAACATCTGAAGCTAAAGTTGCGTGAAGGTCTCTTTGACCGCTTCCGCTCATCTCCGCAAAGAACTTTAGGGCTTCCCAGGGCTTTTGGCAGTGACAAGCATCTCTCAGTCCAACCAGAGCCTCCAGAAGCTATACTGGGGCGCGGAAGGACACCACAAAGGGTGAAAGCCCCACGTGTGGGGGAAGGGGCAAATGCCCCTGCTCAGCCCCGCCTAGGTGCCCCTAGCCTGAACCACCTATCTGGGGCACAAATGCAGCCATCAGGGGACAGGAAAACCCTAAAGCTTTCCCAGGGCCCTCAACTACCAATGTGTCCCCATAATCTAAAAGTCACATGAAAGGTAGGGCAAGGTGGGGTCAGAAATCTTTCCAGGGCAGGTCCCTCATGTCACCTCAGACACAGCACCAGGTGGCTCAGACACCCTCCAGCATTGTCTGAACACTCGGAGCCAGACCAGAATCCAAACCCTGTCCTCCCAGCCACCCCAGATCCTATGCGTCCCATTTCCTGCACCCCCGGCCCTCCCATGCCTGCCCTCCTCTTCCCTCCCACCCAGTCAGCCCTTCCCACCCTCCGACCCCTGAGCTGGTTCTGCATGTCTGCTCCTGCCTTCTTCTCACCCATACCCAACACACACACACAGCCCTGCTCAGAGACCCAGCTCTTCTAGCTGCTCCCACAGCCTGCACCCTGCCCCCAATGACCTCACCATATGTGACTCTGTTTCCTTGCCTGGGATCAGGAAGGAGTCTGTCCTGTCTATTGTGGTCCCCGTGCCCAACATAGCTACTTCTCTGCCCACCTACCTGGGCGACAGCAAACTGGCGGTAGAAGGCCGAGTTGTCTACATTCAGCTCCAAGTCTACGTCCTGGAACTCCTCGCAGCTAAAATAGCATAATGCCAAGTGGCTAGTGACTTGAGAGTCCCGAGCCAAAAGGCAGCAAGCACCAAGCTGGGGAGCAGAGAATACTTCCCCCAAACAGTGAGGGGTGTTTTATGTCAACTTAAAACAAGCTAGTCACCTGAGGGAACCTCAACTGAGAAAATGTTTCCGTAAGGTCGGGCTGCAGGCAAGCCTGTAAGACATTTTCTTAATTAGTGATCAATGGGGAGGATCTAGACCAGTGTGGGAGGGGCCATCCCTGGCTGGTGGTCCTGGGCTCTATAAAAAAAAGCAGGCTGAGCAAGCCATGAGGAGCAAGCCAGTAAGCCGCTCCCCTCCATTGCCTCTGCATCAGCTCCAGCCTCCAGGGTCCTGCCCTGCTTGAGTTCCTGTCCCGACTTCCTTCAGCGATGGACTATGCTGTGGGAACGTAAGCTGAATAAACCCTCTCCTCCCCAAGTTGCTTTGGCCATGGTGTCTCATCACAGCAACAGGACAAAGGGAGCAGTCCCCAAAAGGGACTAGAGACAGATGCCTACAGGAACTCCACTGGGAGTCAGCTTTGACCCTCACTGGGTGGGACGAGACAGGCTTTGAGGAAGGGGCCCTGAACACAAGAGGCAGCCTCATCTACCTTGTCACTGGCTGGCTGGCACTCGGGGGTCACAGGCTGGTCTGCCTAGTCCCTCAGTTCCCCAGTCTGAGATGGAAGTGACATCCCCAAGTCACATTGCACAGTGGTCCTGCCCTACTGTCATGGCTCTGTGAGGGCAGGCAGCCTCTACGCACCAACCACAGACTGCCACTGCCACAGTGGCAACAGGAGCTGAAATCAGCAAGCGAGGCAGGCCAGCTCAACTATAAAGTCCTGCATGATGCCTCTTGGCTCACAAGGACTTTCCACATGTGATGCTGTTGGCTACTGGGCCAAAGAAAGAGGTGCTTGGTGTTGAATGGAAGGGTGTAGGGCCAGAAAAATAGGTGGGGGCACAGGTGGGCAAAGCCCACTCGAGATCCAGGAAAGGGGTGGGTCTTCTAGGGAGGTGGCTAGCAAAGCAGGGCCCAGGCATACCTGTAGCGTGCCGTGCCCTTCTCTGTGATGGTGTCACACCACATGGTAAAGCCCACACTCACGATGGTGCTGGCAATGAAGACCAGGAAGACCACAAAGGCACTGACCAGCAGGTTCAGGAAGGCATAGAAGAAGGAGCTGCAGGGGCCAAGAGAAAGATGCTAAGAGAGCCATTCAGGGTCCCACTGCTAGTCGCTCCCCTTGACACAGGGAGAGGACAAATTCCGGGGCTTTCTGGTGAGCACTTGGGGGCCTGATGGGACTGAATGGGGCTTGAAGGGCCTGCGTCCCTCTCCTCTGCTGCCATCCAGGAAATGTTTCAAAGCTGAGCAGCCTGTCTTGTTCTCTCATGGACCCAGAGTCAGGGCCTTGCCACCACTGCTGTACTGGTGAATCAGGGCCAAGACAAGAACCCCAGATCATAAGTCCCAAAGCCTGGGAGCCAGCACACACACTGAAAACACAAGACCCTTTTGAAGGCCACCCATTCACACACACACACACACACACACACACACACACACACACACACACACAGCTATGGAGGATTTGTGTCCCCTCAAATGCATACGTTGAAACCCCAAAGCCTAAGGTGTGAACACCAGGTCCTCTAATCCCTAAGCAGAGAAGGGTAGAAGATGAGAAGACCCCCCTCTCCCTTCTCCTCTGCTGCCTGAGGGCCAGCCTGGCTCCAAATCACATGCTAACACAGAGAAAGAGGGCTTATGGGAGCCATCACTCCCCCAAACTCTCCAGGGTCACCCGAACCATGGGAGGTCCATAGCACAAAGCATGGCAGTCAATAAAGGAGCCTGCCCATATCCATCTAGCCTGTGGTGGGCTTGATACCAGGTCCAGGCCAGTTGTGCTCAGATTCTAAATAAAGTAGCAGAGAGGCTTCACCCTGGGAAACTAACACATGAGACTGTAAGAAGAGGCTGCCCTGACCTGTCAGCCATGCACCCTGCTGGCTGATGTATTCATTCCACAAGCCTTCTTGACCATATGCCAACCCTGTGCTGGACTCGAGGACCAAAGCATAGGAACCATGTAACCCTGACTACCCCAGATAAATAAGCTAAGAGTAACTCAGGTCATGCCACCAACTCACCACCCGTGAGGTGGAACCACCTGATGTCTCCTGGGATCACACGGGGCTTCCTGTGAAGGACACACAATGTTGGTGACTATTGAGCTGGCTGACAGCAACCAGCTCCAGGTGGTCACAGCATCAAGGCTGGGCAAAAAGTGATGACACCCTGCTAGCGCTACATAACCCAGGGCTCTGAAGACCAAGGTTCGGTGGGCAAAGGCCTGCATGGTGTCTCTACTGTCTGTAAGCAGCTATGTGCATTGCCCGCTTACCCTGGGCTCATTGGCTGTGTCTGCTGGTGATCCTCTTGGCCCTGCCCACCTGACACCTATACTGGTGTGTCTTTTTTGCCACCCCCATCCTTTTGCCCAAAGGCTGACCCTGGAACCAAGGCAGAGCCTGATGTCCACTGCTCTTGTGTGGCTACAGCAGGGAATTGGTGCCTTCTTCTCCCAGCACGGATCAGAGCAAAGACTCGATACACTATGTTCCAGGTAAGGATGGGGAAATAGAAAGGAGAACTTAGCTTCTAGGCTGCCTCAGGCTAGCGTGTTCCTGCAAAAATGCCTGATCTTTTCCACAGGATTCCTAGATCCCCTGACCAAGAGTGGTGGCAAAGACATTGTGGTCCTGTGATGGCTAGGGGTGTGTGTGTGTGTGTGTGTGTGTGTGTGTGTGTGTGTTGTGTGTGTGTGTGTGTTTTTGTTGTTGTTGTTTGTTTTTGTCAACTTGACCCAATCCAGGGTCATCTGGGAAGAGGGAACCTCAACTGAGAAAATGGCTCCACCAAATTGGCCTGTAGGCAAATCTATGGGGCATTTTCTTGATTAATGATGCATATGGAAATCCTAGCCTACTCTAGACACTGCCACCTCTGGGTGGTCCTGGGTTGTATAAAAAGCAGAGAGTGCAGCCAGGCGGTGGCGGTGCTCTCCTTTAATCCCAGCACTCAGGGGGCAGAAGCAGGCAGATCTCTGTGAGTCTGAGACCAGCCTGGTCTACAAGAGCAAGTTCCAGGACAGTCTCCAAAGCCACAAAGAAACCCTGTCTCAAAAAACAAAGACAACAAACAACAACAACAACAAAACCCAAACAACAACAACAAAAAGCGGATGATGCAAGCCATGGTAACAAATCATTAAGTAGCATTCTTCCATGGCCTTTGCTTCAGTTTCTAGCTCCGTGTTCCTACCTCCCTTCTGATGGATGAACTAAAAGCTGTGAAATGAAATAACCCTGTTCCTCTGAGCCTCGCTTCCTCCCCCGGAGTTAGGTACTAAGAGTCCCTCCCATGAATCACTGGAAACCGGGGAGCTTGTGTGGGTGAAGGACTGTGAGCAAGCAGCCCGTGCACTCTGGGGTGCTCACTGACCACCCCATCTGTCCCAGGACAGACCTGGACTAAGGCTGGGCTGAGAGAGACCCACTGCCCTCCCAGACCCTCAATGGACTCACCTGCAGCTGTACCCAGGCATAAAGCTGATATTATTGCCAGGAATTTAGGGTGTACACAGTGGGACTAGACAGCTGGAGACTGAAGCTGGGGTACTTCCACGCCCACCCACAAAGAGACAAGGACACCTCAGCCCATGGAACCCTCCTCTCCAGTAGCCTCTGAGTAGAGGATGTCAAGTGCTCACCCAGGGCCCATGTGGCTATGCTGCCCCAACCAAGAAAAATGAGGTGATCAAGGGCAACCAGAGCCAAGTCCCCAGAGGCAGAAGCGAGGACACAGGCCTGTCCATGCATAGAAATCCATCTCATGGAACAGCTGAGAACTGAGGACTCTGGACCCCTCCTAGGGAACCTCTGCCCGCCCCCCCACTGGACAGCCTCCCAAGGTCAGTGCCTGACATTCTGAGCTTGCCTGATAGAGCATCCCAACTGTGGCCTCCCACTGGCCTTTCTGAGGGTTGAGCTGGCCATGTTGCAGACAGCAAGGTGAGACCACAACCCAGCATCACATCAGGTCTGTCTCAGAGGCAGTTGGGCAGAGTCCCGAGATTCCTAGATAGCGTAGGGCATGTATACCTTGCAGCATCTGGCTAGCCCATGTCCCTGAAGTGAGCCCAGCAAAGCAAATCTGAGACACAGGGGCTCTAGCCCAGCCCACCACGATGGGCCACCACCAGCCAGAAGTCTCTAGCTCTTCTAGGTTTTTGTTTTGTTTTGTTTTGTTTTCGGGTTTTTGTTTTTTGATGTAACATGCTAGACCGTCTGGATCTCTGAAGAACTTGATGTACCCAAAGCCAAACCTGGATCCTGTTTCCGAGATTTAGAATGTCACCCTTCCCTGTCCCTGAACACACTCACCAAGGACAGGACACACAGGCAGTGGGTGGAAAGGGTCAGCACACACAGGGTTAACCCATCTTCCTCTCACTGCATCTCCCTGTGCCCAGCCTTGGATGTGCTGTCTCCATGGCGACAGCTATCCTGGGAAGCCCTGGGAGCAATTTGAAGGCTGAACACTGAGCGACAGGTGTGAGCAGGCAGATGGGTTACCTTAAGCCAGTGCTCCCTGGTCCGTCACTCAGGGACTGCTTCCAACCCTAGCTCAAAGGGCTGCTCTTGTGCAGAGCTTTAGGCTCATAGCTCCCCTGGGCCCTCCCCCCACCCTGAGGGCACATCCCTGAAACTACAGGGATCATTCACTGAAATGGTGCACCACCCTCTGCAATGCAGCCCTGGGTCCCTATGTCTGAGCAGCCTGAGCCTGCTTAGCATGACAAACATACCTTCTAAGCAAAGGTTGGTTCTGTTGCCACAGTATAAGACCCATATGCTCAGCACCAACCAAGAGAGTCCCTGAAGAGGCTACAGGGCAACCATCACCTCCGTACTGACCAGGAGGTACCTTGGAGGCCTCTGGGGCTGGCACCTAATCTCAGAATCAGAGAGTGCCTGGAACATAACCAGGCAAGCCCTCTAAATCCAGGGACTGGCAACCCTGGTGTCTGTCCTCCACAGGCTGGATATTCAGTCGCCCTACAAGCCACTATCTGCCACATGAGCTCACTGTAAATGCCCGCTCTGCCTCCTCAAGTCACTCATGTTCCCCTCGATGACCGGCCACTACACAGTCTGACTGGCAATTTTTCTGGAATCACCGTGCTCTCTCTCCACAGGGTACCTTATCCATTGCTAGCATCTCTAGGGGCTGAAGAGCTCTGAAGAGCTGACTCAACTCTTGGCCAAGTCATGAGTCTACAGTCATAATAGAGGCAGCATCATGCCCACAAAATTGCAAGTCTTGTGGTCCAGACATTTTTCTGTCCCTCTGTCCCTCTCCATTGTATGGTGACAATCCCAGAATCATGCATGGTTAAAAATAGGTGAGCACCAAGAACTGAAGCAGAGGACAAGGAACCCCAATTGTCCCACAAGAGGGAGTGTGAACTGCCCAGACCTGACCTCTGGTGTGGGTCAAGCCCATGCTAGTTCTCTTCAAAGTGTACGGTATGCCAAGTCACCTACAGCCTCCTAAATCCCACCATATGCCTCAGCTGACTGGGTGACAAAGACCATGGGACCTGTGTGTACGGTCAGTCAGCCTGAAGCATTCCTCAGGAAGGCAAGTACAACAAAGGAACCCTGGAAAGCTGGAGACTGCAAGCCTAACTTTTCTGATGGGCTTGCAATGGGCACCGCACCAGGCAGATGAACGCCTACAGTGACAAAAGGAAGAAGCCGGTGATCCTGGGTCTGCAGCCGAATTGGTACAGAACAGTCCACCCTGTGTAACCACGATTCCCACCTGCAAGCTTGGGGCTCTTCATGTCCTCATCTCAGCCTCTGGTGGACCCACACTTGGTTCTCTCTAGAGAGTTGCCCTCTGGTCCACCTGGCTAGACCACTGCACCATGAGACTGCTCTCTTGCAAGGAAACCAGAAGGATGCATCAGAGCCATCAAGTCGCAGCCCTATCTTTCCACCAGCCACTGCCGTGTCTCCCGTCTCAGGGTGTTGCCACCTGCCCCAATCTGCACACAGTGAGATGTCTCCCAGTGTGGTGACAAGCACTCTCAAGTTCATCTGGGCAGTGGAAGACTGAGGGCAAGGAAGGGTCTTGAAGAGAGTCAGGGCTCTGTCCTCCAGCTGACATTGCCTCACCCTAGACATAACCCCAGCCTCATAGGCAGGAGTTTGGTCCACACCACTTGGCAGCTCCTAGGCCCATCCCTGGCTTCCAATAGACTCCCGTGGAAAACCTTAGCATAGTGAGTTGAACTGTACTGCCTCAAACCCACATCCAAATCCTAACCGTGGTATCTGTGGACATGGCTGCCTCAGGAGAAGCAGGGGACAGAAAACAGGAAAGAGGCTATTCAGGAACACTGGAATGTTCCTGAATGTGGGCTAAGGAACACACAGGGAGCTGGCTTCCACACATAGGAAGGCTTCCACAGACCAACTCTCAGGACACTTTGATTCTAGACTTTCAGCCTCTGGTGTGGTGAGAATGTAACAGTTTCAAGTTCCTCATCCCTGGTATGCTAGTCCCCTTCACCCAGCCTCCTGCACCCCACAATCATCCTCAGACCCCTGTGCTCACCACACACCTCCCTGCAAGGGTTGGGGGGCTACTAAAAACGTGTGTGAGGTTGAGGGGGGCTGGATCTGGGGATTCCCTCTCCATGCAGGAGCACTGTCACTCCAGGACCCAAGAAGCCTCAGACAGGGAGAGGGTGGGCTCTTGGCTGCTGCTGGCTGGGGACACCAGGTAAAGCACATTCCATTCTGGCTCCAGCAGAGTGACAAAGCAGGAAAGAGTGAAGGAAATCTGAGGTGCTGAGACCACAAAGCAGGACCCTACTCACCCACATCCCCTAAACACACACACACACACACACACACACACACACACACACACACACACAGTGCATGCCTTCAACCAAGGCCAGAGTGCCAAGTGTGAGCTTCAGGAACTTCCCAGACACTCTCTATTATCTTCCCAAAGCATGGTCCCTTTCCATTTTCACAGGAGAGAGGTGTAGGCCCAAGACTGTTGCAAGTGGCCCCGGGTTCCCAGGGAGTGTGGCCTAGCTGAGCCAGAGAGTCCAGGCCTGTGGCCATGACACTGCAGCATCTGTACCCCAAGGAGTCGGGCCCGGAAGCTGGACTGATGTTCACTCTAGAAACAGAAGGAGATCGTGAGGGTTGGACAGATGGCCTCATGGCCCCTGGGCCTGTGTGAAGACAAAGGGCAGTCTGCTCGAAAGTAGTGAGGCTGCGTGTTGACACTTGCAGGCCTCTGCATCAGGAGAGGTGGAGGCACTCATGCCCCAGGGAGAGGAGGACCTGGTAGGGAGCCAGGAGGTGCGTGAGTGCGGCATATGTCTGTGCTGGGCTCTGAGAGGCCTCCACTTACCCCTCATGGCCCTTGCAGAGGAAGAAGAGCGTGCGCCATGCGTGCGCAGCAGCCAGCAGCAGCGACAGGAGGCTGGCGAGCAGGCTGAAGCGGCAGGCGGCCGGCGGGCCCCACTCCTGCACGGTGAAGCGCTCCCGCCCTTGCACGGTCAGGTTGGCGCTCAGCCACATACCCTCGGTAAAGAGCAGGCAGCGGCCGCGAAAGTCGTGGCCGTTCTCGGACAGCGGCACCACCACCACGAAGCTGAACAGGAAGGCCAGAAAGTAGCAGACGCACTGGGCGAAGAGAAAATTGTTGAGCGCCATGGCGGTGCCAGGATGAGAGGGGCGGCCGGGGAGGCCGCGGACCCGGAACGCGACAGCTCCAGGAGCCGGGCCGCGAGTCTCCGGCACCGCACAGGCCTGGCCCGAACCGCGTGGGAGGCTGCGCAGTGACGGCGCCCGCGGGTCTCTCGCGTTGCGCGCAGACGCGTGCGCACCGGCCGGGCGTGGGGCGCGCCTGCGGTCAGCACCGCGGACAGCTCCCGCTACGGCGCGGGTTAGACTGGCTGGCTGCATGCCACGCTGGACGAGGCCAGACAGACTGCCTTG
This sequence comes from Cricetulus griseus, assembly GCF_003668045.3. Classification (NCBI taxonomy): domain Eukaryota; kingdom Metazoa; phylum Chordata; class Mammalia; order Rodentia; family Cricetidae; genus Cricetulus; species Cricetulus griseus. Next base: position 181,546,783 of record NC_048598.1, on the reverse strand, counting down.
ATGGAGATGTGCCGTGGGAGCCTGGCAGGGGCACCAGCTTCTCTAACTCAGCTTGGGGAGAGAGACCCGACTCTGTCAGTGAGGGTACCAGCAGTTTGTAGCTAAGGAGAAGGATGGAGATGAATTTGCAGTGCAGACTGTGGTGACTCCTTTGCCAAGGCCTTTCTTTGAGAGGAGTATGGAGGAGGGAGGCAGAGAGTGAAGGAGTCAGGTCGATAGGGATGGAGACAGAAAGCAGGGCTGGCCCAGGTATCCCTGGGCTGGAGCGGGCCTGTGAGCTGTTTGTACTCTGAGAGCCATGCCCTCTACCCGCACAGGGGGGCCCTCCAGCCTGTGTTTGTAAGACAAGTAACGGTTGCCCTGGGTACCTCATTAAGACCTCTTTGCTGGAATGGAACTGCTTGCTGGTGCATTAATTAATAGAATTAGTGACTTTTCTAGTTTCCCCCAAGACCAAGTAACCGTTAATCCAGTTCCCAGAATGAACAAGCCCCAGAGCCCTCCTTCTGGATATAGATTACATCAGCATTTTTTTTTCTTCTTGGCTGCAGGCACTAGAAACTCTTTTTGTTTTACTGCTGAAGTAATACACACCTGTTTTTCATTTCAACAAATATGTGTAATATTTGTAATGTAAAGATACCAAGTTTCCTCCTCTTCCCTCTACCTATCCAGACATTTTGCACACAAGCACACACAATTTATGAAAACTTTTTGTTCTCATACTATACGGTGTCTTCAGGTGATTCATTCACCCAACAATGTGCAGTAGGCATTATTCCCCAACTGCACAAGCAGGTCTGCAGTAGTCTTTTAAGAAACTGTGTGACATTCTATAATAATGACAGTTCTGGAGAGTGTGTGACTATGGGGGGGGGGGGTGTTGAATGTCTCTTGTGTTTGCTGCTTCCAGCTCTGCTGTGTGACATCCTGGTGTCTGTGTTTGTGTAGTCATGCAGGCAGCACACGGGTCTTTAAGAAACTCTTAGAAGAAGAATAGCTAGGTCATGAGGTATGAGCATTTGAAGTGATGTTGGCAGGAATCACCCGACTCATCTCTGACACTGTTGTAGCCCACATACCCACATTGTAGGTCCTTCCCCAAGCAGGGCTTTCCACCTGATTGGTCTTACACAGGAAAGATGACTCACCGATTTGTACCTTGTCTTCTGCTTATCACCAGGAGGTCAAATATCTCCTACACTCATCACCATTTGTTATCCACCTCTGCCCATAGAAAATTCATTTTGCAATCTCTTGAGTGTATATATGAGAGACCAGGCAAAGGTCTGCAGCAGCTACCCTGTCCTTGGAGAATTCATCAATCCAACCCAAAGCCTGTCCCAACCTGAACACAAGTGGAAATCCTATCCATTCATAAGTACTTGAAGGCTTTATCCAAAATAAAAAAGACCCTGGCGATTGAGAATCAGAGGGATGATTAAATATCAGCCTCTGAAGCAGACAGACTCTGACACTTACGTATGAATTCCACTTAAAAAAAATCAGGGGCTGGAGAGATGACCAGGAGTTAAGAGCATTGACTACTCTTCCAGAGGACCCAGGTTCAATTCCCAGCACCCACTGGGGGTTAATGGAGCAGTCAATGGTGGAGCACAGTTATCTGTAACTCTAGTTCCAGAAAATCAGGAGTTCTCTTGTAGCCTCTGCAAGCACCAGGCCGACATGCAAGTGTTGTGCAGACATAGGTTCGGCAAAATGCCCATGCACATAAAATAAGATAATGAAATTTTAATTTCAACTTTAAAAAAAATCAGAGGTTCCCTTAGTATTTGTATCAGGCCAGATTCTCCAGAGAAATGGAACCAACAGTTATCAATGGGCTGCATAAACGCACAAGTGTGTGCAATAGGATGCCAATGTACATGTGTCCCATTTTGACAGAGACAAAGACAGAGCAGGAGTGCTATATTAGGAATTATGTCACATGGCTGTGAAGACTGGCAAGCTCACAACTTACAGGGTTGGCTGTCAAACTGGGGACCAAGATGAGAGGTGATACTTTGGCTCAAGTCCAAGGTCATTCTGACTTGGAATTCCCTCTTGTCCCAAGTAGACCAGGTTTGTTCTCTACAGGCCTTTAACTGACAAAGAGGACCACTCACAGCATGGAGGGAAAACAGCTTTACTCGATTGATTTAAATGTTAATTTTATTCAAAAATATTCCCATGAAAACTTCCAGAATAATGTTTAACCACATATCTGAGTGTCTTGTCCAACTAAGTTAACCCATAAAATGAACCATCTTATTACTGAAATAGTTTCAACCGATAGAAACTATGGAAAAGCTTACAATTCTTTTTTTTTCTTTTTGAGATAGAGTCTCTTTGTATTTCCCAATGTAGCCTGAAACTCATTATGAAGACAAAGTTGGTCTTGAACTTATAAAACTGTATAGATGGGAGTTTCTGTCTTGCCTGGTCCCTCAGCTGTTTAGTCCCAAATAAACACACAGAGGCTTATATTAATTATAAACTGATTGACTGATGGCTCAGGCTTCTTATTGGCTAGCTCTCTCTCTCTTAATTGTAGGCCCATTTCTATTAATCTGTGTATCTCTACGAGGTCTTGGCGTACTGGTGATTCCCAGACCTCTGGCAGCTCCGTGCCATCTCCCTGACTCTGCCTCCTATCTTTTTCTATCCCTACTTTGATTTCCTGCCTGGCTAAATCCTGCCTATCTATTGACCAAACCAGCTTTATTCATCAACCAATAAGAGAAACATATGTTCACAACATACAGAAGGTGAGGGGGGAGGTCCTTTTGCATATGTTTGTCTTATTGGTTGGTAAATAAAGCACTGTTAGCCAATAGGGGAGCAAGTTGGCGTGACTAGGAGAGAAGGGGGATTCTGGGAAATGTAAGAAAGGGAGAGAGTTGCCATGTGAGCCTGAGAAGCGCTTGCCGCCGGTGTCCTCAATAAGGTAAGTTTATACAACATATAGATTAATAATTATGGTTGATAATTAAGACTGAGATAGCAGATAAGAAATCCTAGTCACTGGCCAGCAGCACTGTACCTAATATAAGTCTCTGTGTGTTACTTGGGACCTTAACGTGGTGACAGTCGGAACTTGGGCGGCTTGGCAAAAAGACTTATCCTTGGCCAGCAGCATCGTGATTAATATAAGACTCTGTGTGTTATTTCAGGCACCCACCTGGCAGCAGGGCTCGGACAACTTGGCAGAAAGATTTATCGTTACAAGAAGGACATCCCCCATCATCTCCTCTTTTCTGTCTAAATAAAAAGGAAAATTTTAAATTTAACATAGTAAAATTATATGTGACAAAGCAGTTATCAAGCAAGAACTATAGTTAACAATATTTAGTCCACCAACATTTGACAAAATTTAAAGACAAATAATCTTATCATCACTGGGTGGTGGTGGCACACGCCTTTAATCCCAGCACTTGGGAGGCAGAGGCAGGTGGATCTCTGTGAGTTTGAAGCCAGCCTGGTCTACAGATCGAGTTCTAGGACAGGCTCCAAAACAATACAGAAAAACCCTGTCTGGAAAAACAATAAATAAATAATATATATATATATTATCTTTGTGAATGTAAAGTTTTATATGTAGCTTAACTTTTATCATAACTAAGGAAAACCATAACTGTCTTCAACTCCATCAAAGACCCAGAAGGATAATATCTAAGCACTAGAACTGACAGAGACATCTCGCTGCCTGGACAGTCACCCAAATTTTCTCTGTAATGTTGGGGCGTCCATCCTTAGCCCATAGGCCACAGTGTTGGGCAGACTTTAATGAAGTAGGAAAATTGATGACCTGTTTTGTCTTGAATTGGCAAAGTTTGTCAGTTGCCTTCTTTCTACAGGCAACAACCCTAAAGGACATTTTGTCCCTGGGCAAGTTCAGCAATCACTTTTCTTTGTAACCTGCTTGTCCAGTTTGGACACCATACTGTCAAGCAGTCCAGGCAAGAGCAGTTTCTTGTCTAAAAGGCTATCCCTGCCATGTTGAAGGCAAACTCCATAACGAGTTTCTTTGATGCCCATCTTCCTCTCTGACATAATTGGTGTTGCCAGGAGTAGCTGTGTCTCATTATCATGAAAAATCCTAATAAACTATGTTAAATGCCATATTCTGTAGGCCTTTGAAAGGTTTTGAAGAATACCTATCCATTTGAAATATCTCTGCATATCTAGAAAACCTAGCTAACATAACTATAAATTTTGACTATTATAGATGACTATAATCTGTGTTTAAGTATACATTGCATTTTTAAATTAACTGTATAAACACAGTACCTAAACAATAGTAGAAAATATACATGTAACAAAATTGACCTTAAATTTGTATCAATAAACCAAAATTTATACCAATGTAAAGTATTCATTTCTAATCATAATGTCTGCGGAGACTCTAAGGAGGTAAGGTGTGCTGTGGCTTGCTCCTTCTTTCTCATCTCTCAGCATTTTCCTCTGTATCTGACTCTGGGATTTTATTACTTAGACCACTTAAGAACTCCATTTACAAAACTCCACCTGCCTCTGCTTCCTGAGGGCCATCATTAAAGATGCCACCACACCCAGCCCTCACTATTCATTTTTAAAAGCCAATATTACATTACCTGAACTCTGTGGGAAATAAAGTAATAATAAATTACATTTACAAATATTGATGCCCATTTAAAAAAACAGTTAATTGAATTCAACTCAATGTGTTAATAAGAAAATATAAGTAAAATTTATCCTACAAATGCAAGAAGAGCTAAACTGCAGGAGGCTTGTCAACCAGGAAAGGGAAAGGCCTACGTTCTGGTCAAGGCATAGCTGAAAGCTATAGCGTATCACCTAGTATCCCTTTCCAATTCTTCAGTTTTGTGTAAAAACAGAAGGAAACTACCAGAATATGACAGTCTGTCTTCTAGACATCCAGTTTGTACCTGTTCAGATAAAAAAAAAAGGCAAGAATGCTCATTGTCACAGCTATTGTTGACCATTTGTTTGATGGTTCTATCTAGTGAACAGAAAATAAGACTCATAGTGTCTCCATGGAAACGAGTGAAATCATCCTTATTGAAAGATAATGTGACTTTTTACACCAAGAACTCTCAAGCTACTACAATAATTAGAATTTCCAAGAAGACTTTGTAAGATGCTTGGATACAAGACAAACACACAAAATCCAGTCGCCTTTCTCCAAATGAGCAAGGGAGTTGGGGTTTCCTGGGAAACAGACTGAGGGCCACAAGCAGCAATGTGGTGATGGTGCATGGTGCAGACCTGTCCGGAGGGACCCATTGTGAGGTAGCTGTGACAATCTAGGTCCAGAAACGAGAAGTCACAATGTCTGAGCTCAGAATAACCCAGTTTCTCCTGTAAAAGACAGAGGGCCACTACCCATGTTTCCTCCAGAGATGCTGCTGGGCCGACCATCTCCATCGCTCTTTGTGGGTTCCCAGGTTCTGGCTCTTTGGGGTACCTGAGCCCACTCCATACCTGAGAATTGCCATCCTGCACCCACAGGGGGCACCATTGGGCTTCTCGGTGGGGCGGGTGTCTTTCCCTGGTGTAGCCACACAGCTCTGGCCAGCCGAGTCTCTCTCTCAGCAGCCACCCTCTTGGGACACAGACCTCAGCTGGATGTTCCAAAAGCCATTGCACATCCCGTGTCTGAGCCCTCGGCCCCTCCCCCCCAGTCTGCCTGGGCCATTCTGACATTTCCACCCCCCAGAGGGTAGACTCTGTTTCCCAAGCTCCTCAGAGATAGAAATGTGCATTTTCTCTTGTTACCACAACAAATTACACCACACTGAGCATGTTAGATAGCACAGACTTATTCTCTGACACTCTGGAGGCACAGAATTGAAACTCGGGTTATGCCTCCCTTCTGGGGATTTTAGGAGAGGATTTTCCTCACCTTTCCCAATTTCTAGATACTTGGTTCCTGACCCTCTAGCTCCATCTTCAAAGCCAGTCATGCCTGCTCAGGTCCCTCTCAGGATCCACCTCGGTGGTCCTCTACAGGTTTGGAAAGGTGGCCAGTGCTGGCATTAGATCCACCAGGCTGACTCTCCACCCTCAAGGTCCCTAGACAAGTGCTCTCTGACTTACCACACACTTAGCCCTCTCAGTGTCCTTACTGCAGTCACATCTACAGCGCCCTCTTACAGCTTGAAAAGGAAGTATCCCCCTCCCCCAAAGGCTCGTTATTGAAGACTTGACTCTAAACTGGTGGAGCAGATCATTGAGAGGAATTTGGGAACTCTTGTCCCCTCAAGGCCATTGCCTTTGTGAAGTCAGTCCAGTCATGACCACCTGCACCCGACTCTCCCAAGACTGGTTCTGCTAACATCCTCTCATGGAAAGTGAAGGCTGGTGGGCTTGGGAAGCTCCAAGTTCTCTACCTTCCCCAAGGACAGGTAAGTCACTAACAATTCTTCTTCAGTGGTGTAGCTGCCCATAACTTGCCCGTAAGCAGACCCAATTGAACTCATTGCTTCATCAAGCTAGACTTGGGCAGACCATTTCTTTGTTGCCCTCTGGGATAAATATAAATAGACTCCCCAAGAAAAGCTACAAAACACTTGGCACCCAATAGGGACTGACAGAACCAAACATGAATTTGGAAGGAGCAGTCGCACTGTCCCTGCTATGTGTGATGAGATGTGTAACTCTCCCCTGTCTCCTCTCTCTACTCTCTCCTTCTCTGCTCTTCTCTTCTCCCACCTACGTGCTCTCTCTCTATGGCAACCGGCCATGGCGGTCAGCATTAACCCTGTTCCTCTTCTCTCTTAGTCTCCCTACTCTGCCGGGCCTATAATAACTGGTTAGTATGTCTAATGTGTCTCTTAATATGTCTCATCTTGTGCCTCCTCTTCTTTATCTTTAATTTAAACAAAAACCTAACAGAAACCCCCCGGGGAGGTTGACAAATGTTCCAGATCACAGTTGCCAGACCCACTGAATCGTCACCCAAAGCCCCATGGTGACCTGGAGGATCTAGACAGTTAACAGATGTTATTCTCACTGTTTTTAGATGTAGTCCTTAGAACAAAGGAGACTACAGTTTACAGTCTGTTTATTTAGGGGCTCTGAGTGGGCAAGGCAGCAATGTGCACTCCCAGCGGGATGCTGTGGTCTGAAGAAAGTACGAATAGGATTTGTCCTCTCTAAAGCCTACACTGAAATCTGATTGCCACTGGGCCAGTGATGGGACACGAGGCCTTCAAGAAGGAAGCGGGTAGCTAGGAGGAATCAATGCCTTACTTGTGTGAGCTCCCTGTGGAGAGACTGGGTTCGTCACAGGAGTTATAAAAGGCTTGCCTGCTCCTCATTTTTGCCTCCTAGACTGCCTGCCTCCCCCTCTGTTTCTACTGTGAACTCAGCCGTTGCTAGAAGCAAGGAGATGCAGGCATGCCATGTTCTTGGACTTCTCAGGCTATAGACCTGTGGGCCAAAATAAACTTCTCTTTTATGAATCACCCAGGATTCCGTTTCAGAATACACAGAGTCTGCAGGACCTTGGAGGCCGGGTCTTTGAATGTGGCACACTGAAGACATGAGGTAGGAGATGCTGCGGACAGCCTGAAAAATCTCCAGTGTCTTGAGAAGTTTCTTAGAGCTTTGGGTGAATAATTAAGAGTTCCAAGGCTGAGAAGCCTCAGGAAGAAGACACCATGGACTGACAGCACAGAGCTGTCAGGCAACAGGAATTCATGGAAGTTCAGAAGACCTGCACAGAAGTGAGGCTTCCCCATAAGCAAGAGAGGCAGGACCAAGCCAGCGGTGCCCACCCAGGAACCGCTGAATTTTCACATGGCAGGAACACTGAGAACATGCAAGATAAGCTCAGCAGAGACAAATTAACTACATAAAACGTGTGACGACAGGGTGGGACAAGCAACTACTTCACGTGTTCAAGTCATTTAACCTCCTAGTTTCAGCTTATTCACCTATAAAATGGAAGAATTTGACCTACTTGGTGGCACAGTCCTGTAATCCCAACTACTTATGAGAAGACTAAGGCAGGACAACGGCAGGTTCAAGACCTGCCTGGGTTACAGTGTGAGTTCAAGACTAGCCTAGGCAAATTAGTGAGACCTTGTCTCAAAAATACAACCCTGGTGATGCTCTTGTCTAAGTATCATCCCCAGTCCCACCATCATTAAAAGGACACTATCTCCATTAAAACAAAACAAAACAAAAAGACATGTAACTGACGCTAAACCTGATGGGAATGGGTGTGATCACCCTTCCCTGTGTGACATGGAATGACATGCTTTCTTGCTGTCATGGCAGTAGCACTGTCCCTGCTATGGGTGACAAGACGTGCAACTGAGATGGCTCCATCTGCAGATAGAATATCCAGGGCAAGAATCTCTGGGGTGACCATGCTCAGCGTGTCGTGGAGCGGCATGTGAGCGTTGGGACATTCCCTAAATGCCCAATGGATTAGAGAATTACTGCAAGGTCTGAGAGTGGCGAGTATGGGACAGGACGGTGACGCCTGCCCAGAAGGAACTCACCTACACCAGGGAGAAAGACGTGTGCAGGGCATCCTCCACACTCACCTCTGACTCAGAAGGAAGGGGGGGTGGGGAGGTCAAGGGGAAGCAATGAAGACACCTTCAAGTCTGACCTTCAATGACAAAGAAGAGGAAATCCATGGCTGAACATTCTGTCAGGGTAGGGGCGGGGACTTAATACTGCCCTGTTCAGGAAACATCATAATCAGGGGATACTTGCCTGGGAACTTAATGAACCAGGAAAGACTTTTAGATGAAAAATGAAGAGACATGTGCAAATCTGGAGGATGTGCCCGTGGAAGGGTTCCGTCCATCCGAGTGCTGTGAAGCCGACAGACGAGACAATGGGGGCTTGACCTGCAGCAATACAAAGAAATAAGTCTCTGGCGAATTTGTCCATGCCAGCCACCAGGGACATTTGGCCATCACCAGCTAAGGTCCCTATGAATGTCAGGAACTAAAACAACAGCTGTCTTTTATCACTGATGTAGTGATGGCTGTGTCTCATCGCATTTGAGAGTGTCACTCTGCCACCTGTGAGATGACCCACCAGCACTGATCCAATTCCAAGTCCTCCTGACCACAAACATTCGTCAAATGTTTCCTAGAAACCAAATTTGGGATGATGCTATGAATCAGACTGTAGTATGAGGCACTGGGGGAACAACAGTCACCAGAAACATTGGGATGGGCTGAGGGAGGCAGGCTACACACGGACACGGTGACTGAGACCAGCCAATGCCACAGGAACGAGGTGAGGGAGTAGACTTTTGCATCCTAAACTAATCATGGGCTGAAGTGGCTCTCCTCATGAGGAGCAGCCTTGGTCTTGGCTGGAATCATTTAACCAAACATCAGGCAACTGCTGACCAGTCAAACAGTCACATGACTGTACCTTCTCCACTCAGACCCGCAAGCATGAACTTTGCATGTTCCGGTGTCTGGTGTGCCCAGTGAAATCCACGAAGGAAGACAAGTCACAGGACCACTCTGCAAAGCCACATGAGGGTGACCCTGCCACACAAGACACAAAAGTAAGAGACAGAGATTAGGCTGTACAAAACTCCGAGTCCTCTGTGGTAAAATGGCATACGTTATGATTAGCAGCAAAGGGCAAACAATAGGCAGAGAGGAAACACTTGCACTTGTCTGAACAGGCGGCTCCATCACTCGAATGTGCGGTGTGTTCTGCAAGCTGATAAGGTAGAGGGGACAAGTGTACTTCCTGGAATACAAAAGGCGTCTGCTCTTGTTCAAATCGAGATGCACACACAAAAGCCACTGTGCAAGGCTGCCCCTGCCCACTCCCAGCCTGAGGAAGCCGGGGCTCTTAGGCACAGCCAGGAAGATGGTCAGGAGGTAAAATGACAGTCTGGGGTGGAACGCCATTCCTTCACCCTGGCTGTGCCTCTCCCAGAGGCCATCATGCCAGCGCAAGTTCCGTTGTAGAAGCATACAGTTACTGACATCTGTCCCATTTGTTGTAGACGGTAACAGAAACTGCAGTCCTGTTCCACGGGAGGCTGGAGAGGTCCTTGCCTTCTTTAGGATGGAAATCATGCACTACTGAGCAGCAGTCAGACCTCTGGGAGTTAGCACAGAGGACCGTCTGTCACAAAGCTAAATCTAAAGTGCCAAGGTGATGGATACAGAGATCACCTTGTATATTAACATCACCAAGATCGTACATTAACATACTCTGTGCTGAATGCCTGTCCAGCAGTGCATGGACGGACAGGCGGACGCTGCTGGGCTGGTTCCTCGTCTCGGAGCTGTGACAAGCACCAGGCCCTCAGCACTGTGGTGATGCTGGAGAGGGCTCTGCTGCTGCAACAGGAGACATGGGCTGGAATCTAAACAACAGAAACTTGCTTTTCACAGTTCTGGATTCTATGAAGCCCAGTGTTGAACAACTGCCTCTGGTGAGAGCCTCCTGGCCACATGACACTATGGAGAGGTGCCCACATGCCAGGAGAGACAAGATAAACATACAGGGATGCAAGAGATGGAGACAGAGAGACAGAGAGTTTTGGTTTTGTTTTGTTTTGTTTTGTTTTTTTCTGGAAAAAATCTATAAAAAACTTACTTGGACCATTTCTCCTTCTTCCTTGCCCTGGGTATCCCTCAATTTACCTTGTGCACTTCAGCTGGCCTGTGGCATTCCCAAACTCTCTGTTCTCTGGGTCACATTCCTACTGGGATGCTGGCATCACCTCCAGCCTCACTCTCCATGCGTCTACTCTGCCAGCAGTCCACCTGTGGAGGGCTTTATCTTCTGCTCTTCAGGCTATTAAATTTTGATTTCTTCTACTTTTCTCTACAGATAGCATAAGATGAGAGTATGCCACACACATGCAGGTGCCCATAGAGGCCTGGTTGAGGCGCTGGAGCTGGAGTTACAGGCAGTTGTGAGCTACAAGACATGGGCCCTGAAAACCACGTTTGGGTCGTCTGGAGCAGCAGGCACTATTTGCAGCTGAGCCATCTTTCCAGCCCCCTCTTGGTTTTTGTACGCCAAGCCCTGTCCCTGGCAGAGCCAACAGCAGGCCCACTTCACTCTGGGGACTGAGTCAAGCTCGCTTTGCATTCAGGGCCTCTAGGATTCTTTCCTGTCTCTCCTGCTGGGATCTCCACCTTTCTTCTTCTGTGTGGACTTTGCTCAGTAGCTAAGCACCACTAGGCTGAAATTCACCCCCTCAGAGGGGCATCTGTCACTGGCAGACTCAGGAGATGTCTGAACTCACTGAGAATCTGTCTGTGAAAGCGAGGTACACACACACACACACACACACACACACACACACACACACACACACACACTTCAAATCCAAGCATGTTTATGTCATGTGTCCTCCAAGGCTCTTTGTCTGCGGATGGCTGCCTCCCTAACTCTGTGTCAAGAAGTGGAGACCAACAAAACAGCCCAGGAGTGGAAACAATGTGTCCGTTGTGAGAACAGCTAGAAGGTGACACATCTCTGAAAGCAGTTCCTACTGCTTGTCTTAAGATACAAAATCCCCACAGGAAGAGAGAAGTCAGAAGTTCAACTGTGGAAAACGTATCCATGGAGAGAAAACTCCATCAAAAACTCCTGTGGGCTGCCCCAGCGCCCTGTCTGATGATGTCAGCTCTATTTGTAGCTATTTGTCCTTTCACTTGGAAGCCTGACCTGAGGGGACATGACTGCCTGGGAGACTTTGGCTGGGTGTTTTGGGTACATGGTTTAATGCTTTTCTATCTATCACTTGGTATTTGTCCTTTTACTTGCTATATACTTAAGCTCACTCACTCAAAACCAGAAGCGGCTGCAGATCATTCTCTGGACCGCACAGATCACCCCTAAGCAGGTCCTGTTCACCTGACCCAACTGGGGAGGAGGGCAGTGTGCACAGGCATGACCCGCCACCTCCCCCGAGAGAAGCGTCCCATAAACACATTCAGGTGACAGGCCGTAACCACAGTGGCCCTGTACAGAAAGGCCTTTTAGGAGGTGTGGGACTTCTACATGGTCAGTAAGGAGAGGTGGGGCAGGGGATGCAGAGCTGAGGGGTGGGAAAGTCGGCCCAACCACCCTCACTGGGAGGAGTTCAATTTGGCTTAATCCCCTGAGCAAACTGCTTGGGCCAGGGAGGCCCCCTACCAAGTGTGGCTGTCTCCCACTCAGGGCCCCCCCCACACAAGGTGGCCCCACCCAGGATTATCAGAGCTCCGAGTCAGCAGAAAGGACAGGCAACTGCCCCTGGGTGAAGAATTTCTGTTACTTAGAGTGTTCCAGAGAAGAAACCTGAACCGGCGCTGCAGCTCCCCTTGCACCGGCCAGCCCACTTGCAGACGAAGCATTCATTGCACCACCTGCACGAGAACACATCTGACCGCGGCTGTGGTAGTCGCCCACGTTATTCTGCAGGGACTTGAAGGCCCTCTGTCCTAGTTAAGGTTTCTATCGCTGTGGAGAGACACCACGACCACAGCGACTCTTATAAAGGAAAACATTTCATTGAGGGCTCGCTTACAGTTGGCGGTTTAGTCCGTTGTCATCATGGCGGGGAGCAGGGTGGCGTGCACGCAGAGGTGGTGCTGGAAAAAGAGCTGAGACTGCCACACCTTGTGGGCAACAGAAAGTTGACTAAGACACGGGGTGGGTGGTATCCTGAGCATAGGAAACCTCAAAGCCTGTCCCTGCAGTAACACACTTCCTCCAACAAGACCACACCCACTCCAACAAAGCCACACCTCCTAACAGTGCCACTCCCTATGAGATTATGGGGGGCAGTTACATTCAAGCTACCGCAGTGTCCCACAGGTGGCTGGAATGGCATCTTTGTCTTCATGTCCTGCCTGACCCTTTGCTGCCTTAAGTCAGCTCTCCATGTGGCATCGAGAAACAGTCTGTCAGAAACTATAGCATGGCTCAAGTTTCTCAAACTTCAAAGAAGCCAACTGACTAGTAGGACTGGTGGTCCTGGGAGATGCCACTCTCCCAAAAGGGGCATGAAGATCTGTGTTAGCCAACTGCCTTCTTTATTGATCGGCCCTGGAAGCCCCCAGGTCCAGCATGGCCCTATCCCAGCTGTGACTCTCAGGCCTGGAGTGGAGAAGCTCATCTGTACGCAGAGCACCATCATCCTCATTCTCTGGACTCTGAGTTGATCCTTCCCAGTCACCAATGCTGGGCTTTCCCATGGGATGGCTTCCGGACGGGGCTCTGTGACCAGAGAAAAGGGGAGAGGGAATCCTCCTCCTTCCTCCCCCCCTCCTCCTCTATCTCCTCCTCTCTCTCTCTCTCGACCCCTCCTCTCCCTTTCCCTCCTCTTCCTTCCCCTCCTCTTCCTTCCCCTTCCCTTCCCTCCCTCTTCCTCTTCTCATTCTTCTTTCCTTCTTCTTTCTTTGGAGACGTCTCCATGTATGCCAAGCTGGCCTCTAACTTACAATTCTCCTGCCATGGTCTGCAGAGTTTGTGGGTCACAAGCCTGCACCCCACACACATCCTGCTGTACTATTATTATTGTTGTTTGTTGCTGCTGTTGTTTAAATTCATACAAGTATATAATACATTTTGGTTACTTTTGTTCCTTTTTTTTAAAGAAAATTTCCAAATCTAAGGAAACAAAAATATTTTAAATAGTAAACTAAAATGCCTTTCTCTCAGGCAGTCAACTGCAAGACATGGCATCTGTGCACATGGGCAAAGAAATTGTCCCTGAAAGGTGAAAATGAGAACCTCCCCGCATGTAACTGAACTGTTAATTGCTTTTTGCAAGCAATATTTATGCAGATGGCCCGTGCTCTACCATGCCGTGTGGACTACACACACCTATGACATTTGTCACAAGTCCTCCTTTAATCTGGGCCCTGGGGCTGAGAGTGCGGCACCTGCAGAGTCCACCACGGGTTCTCCTCTCTGGACACCCGGGGGCTCTCAGCCCTTCCGCCTCTACCCCTCTCCCCATCTCCCCCTGGCCTCTGTCACAGCATCACACGAAGGAAGCTACATGTCCCTATCCTGTGTCCTGCATGAAAGTGTCAACCCCAACTCCCCGAGCTCCCAGGAGATACCAAGGCCAAACCACCCATCTGCAGTGCAACTCAAGGCATCCAGGCCAAGCAAGGCCCACGAGCAATGCAGGTTTGGGGGGAACAATCCTGAGATGAGCTAATCTCACACACAAAAGAATCTGAAGCCAAGCCATCACATGGAAATGTCAAAGACCACAGAAGAGACCAGAGGCGCCACAGCTCTGTTGAACCCAATTTCATCCTGGAACTGGACAGGACAGGGAGAAGAATATAACCAGGCAGAAACCACTCCTTGGGCAGAGACAGAATACCCATCTGGAAAACAACCTAGAGAGAGAGAGAGAGAGAGAGAGAGAGAGAGAGAGAGAGAGAGAGAGACAGCGCAAAGGCAAGCCTCAGGCAACGGTACCCAGTCTTAAAGGGAACAGGAGCAGGATAAGGATGGTTGGGGCAAAGAGAAGATGACAGCCACTTGGGGGGGGGCGGCTGGCATCACTCTGAGGCCCAAGAAACAGAGAATTGTTTCCTAGCAGCTCAGAACTCACTACAGGGGCACACAAAGGAAGGGAGCTGCCCTGAGAAAAACAAGCAGGAAATGTACACAAGTGACCAGTACAAGGGGTCGAGGCCTCAAGTTCCACAAGGGAAAGACACCGAAGTCCTTCCCCTCCCAACACCATCACCAGAATAAGACAGAAAAGCAGTGAGGAAAGAGAGGTGACCAGCCCCCAGACAGAAAGGGGACCAAGAAACTGGCTTTAAGTGCAAAAGAGACTTTAATGCAAAAGTCCCCACCAGAGATAAAGTAGTTATGTAGCAATTACTCAGCCATGACCTCTAGAACACTTGTGACTTCCAGCCTGCTCCTGAACGAGGCAGATGAAGAGACAAACGACAGTGAGTAGCTCCTGTCCTCCAGGGCAAGACCAGGGATGGGGTAGGGGTACAAGAGGTTATGAAGGGGCCCCACCAAATACCTACACCCAACAAAGTCTCAGAAACCCACCTGGAGGCTCTTAGCTGGATCCTGAGGCCACCTGGCACTGACACCGCCTGGGGCAGCCCAGGAAAGAGCTGGCCTTGAGCACACACACACACACACACACACACACACACACACACACACGCATGGCTGCTAGCTAACTGCTGGTGTCGAAGCCAAGCAAAATGTTTCTCCTAAGAGAGAGATCTGAGTGGCAGAGCGCAAAAATGTCACAAAGGAGGAAAGATCTAAACAGCAGTGAGGAGGGCGGAGCCCAAGGCTGCAGAGTTCACATCTATTCCCACACAAGTTCAAGCCTGAAGTGGGGTTGGAGAGCCACTTCACCCTCTCCAGCATGCAACAGGGGCAAAGTCGGTTCCCCACAGGAAACAGACATCACAACCAACACTAAACACTAAACATGGCAGCTCACAACCTTCTATTACTCCAGTTCCAGGGGACCCAACACGTTCTCTGGCCTTCTCAAGTACCAGGCACGCTTGTGGCATGAAGACGCCCATGGAAGCCAAACAAGCACACATACAAAGGAAATATTTAAGATGGTGGTGGTGGTGACGGTGATAAGCCTGGTGAGATGGCTCAAGGGTAAAGAGACTTCCTACCAAGCCTGACAACCTGAGTTCAGGACTCCTGTGGAAGAAGAAGAAAACCAATTCCAGCAAATTGTTCTCTGACCTCACACATGCCCACACCATGGCAGTCAGATGTGTGCGTGCGTGCATGCATGCATACACACACACACACACACACACACACACACACACACACAAATTTAAATGTTAATAAAAAGACACCCCTCCCCCACAGCTGACTCCATGGGATATATTCAAAATGTTGATTAAATCTCAACTCTACCCTTTATCAACCATAATAAAAGGAGAAAGGGGAATGAGTTCCTCACTCAAACAGTAGAAAGGGAACCAAGGGATGACCCAAAAGAAAGCAGGAAGATTAGAATGGTGAAGAGAAGCTCGGGCCTCGGTGAGGACAGACGAACATTTGATTCAAGCTAACACACAGGCAAGCATGGCTGCCCTGATCATAAGAATGGCTCACTGTCACCCTCAGCTCAGGGCCATCTGCCCCTCACAGACACCTGTGTGTGCAAATCTGAAAGCCTGATGCTGCCGGTCAGATTATAAACAATGGTGTTAGTCCCGCCTCCAGCCTCTGACCTGGAAGTGGAATCTGTGTGTTGAATGAATGCAGTTGAGCTGGGGAGGCCTGAGACCCCCATCTGACCTGACAGATGCCAGTACAGGAAGAGGAAAACCTGAGCACCAACACTCTAGTAGAGGGACATCAGCTGAGAGGACCAAAGCAGAGCCTCAAGTGATGTATCTACCACCAGGGGACGCCGAAGCACCCCAACAAGCCACAGAAGCAGGCAGAGGGGTGTACAGGCATGTGTGGCTTTTTAATCCAAGTTGAAATATTGGATCCTCCAAAGACAGGGGAGGAGAGAGTCTCCTCAGCTATCAAACTCATCAGCTCCTGAAGCTTAGAAAGTTCCAAGATTCACAGAGCCTCTCCCTACGGCTATACAGGCAGGAGACAGGCACTAGGGAGAGAAGACTCCAACGGGGCTCCCTGGAAGCTGTGTGTGTTGTCACCCATGCTGGAGAGGGCTTTTCAGGGATGACCCTGCCTCTGAGGTCAAGATGGGCAAGCACTCCACACCCCCTGGCTGTGTTTGAGGCGTGAGTGTGTGAACTAAAGCCCAGAAACCAGCACTAACGGTGTTTCAGAAAATTCCGGTCAAAGAACCACGAAGCAGGGGAATGCTTAGGAATAAATTTTGGGGAAAAAAAAAAACAAAACAGCACTCCCACAGGAAGAAACCCTTAAAATGCCCCCTGAAAAACACACCATCAAAAATAAGCCATCAAGAACAAGCCATCAAAAACAAGCCACCAAGAACAAGCCATCAAGAAAGCCCCCTACACCTGTCAGTTCCATGTACTTTGACTATTATTATTATTTATTTATTTTTTTGAGACAGGGTTTGTCTGTGTGACTTTGTAGACCAGGCTGGCTTTGAAGTCACAGAGATCTGCCTGCCTCTGCCTCTGCCTCTGCCTCTGCCTCTGCCTCTGCCTCTGCCTCTGCCTCTGCCTCTGCCTCTGCCTCCTCTGCCTCTGCCTCTCTGCCTCTGCCTCTGCCTCTGCCTCTGCCTCTGCCTCTGCCTCTGCCTCCTGAGTGCTGGGATAAAAGGTGTGTGCCACCACCACCCAGCTTTGACTTTTATTTTAAAATTTATTTACTGTAATTTTATGCTCAAGAGTGTTCTGCCTACATGTGTGTCTGTGCACCAAATGAATCCCTAACCCTCACAGGACAGAAGAGGGCATTAGATTCCCTGAAACTGGTGCTGGGAACTGAACCAGCCAGTGCTCTCAGCTGCTGAGCCATCTCTCCAGCCACCGCTTTGACTTGCTAATTTGATGAATTACTAACAGATCACCAACAAAGGTTTGGTTCTCCTGCAGCGTCTCTGTGGCAGTCAGACTTGTGCATCCTACCTCTGTGTGGCCTTCCTCCCCTTCAGTGTGCATCTGTTTAAAGAACTGGGACTTGGGTGAAGTGGACCACAGTCCAGCTCACGGTGGCAGGAAGTCCGCAGAGGAGGCATAATTCAGTTGACGGTGAGTTATTAGCAGCCTGAGAAGGCAGAGGATGGTGCAGAGAGAATGCTATCTATCACATTTGTCGACTTCAAATTTTACACCCAGCTAAGTGACCCCAGACAGGGTTGGGAGCCAGGGTGGGAGGAGACTATTTGCCACATATTAAAACCACATAGAAATTTTAATATTCCTATCCCTTCACACTCTTCCAGACTAAAGAAAAAAGACGAGACCGGGTATCAGGTTTGGAAAAGGGGCTTGTTGCACCTGTGAGGGCAGTATCTTAATCAAGTCACAAAAACCCCCCAAGCAATGAAGGAACAGGCTAAATGTGTCTAGACCAGGAATGAGATTCGAGAAGCCGGTAAACAAGTCTGAACATGACTGGTTATTGTTACCAAATAATAATGAACAAGTGATCTAAGAGGAAACAGGATGTGGACAGCTGGGCTTGTTATAGTGAGGACGCTCTTGGCTTCACTTAGTGGTGGGCAGCTGGGAGACTCTGGCAAGATGCTCTGTGTTAGTCTTGAGAATAATAACTACTGCTGACTCTGGAGATATGTGCCTGTAAGCCCAGGCTGAGGCACAGTAGGGACACAAATTTGTGACCAGCCTGGGCTACTTAGCCCATATAAGAAAGGAAATTAATAGAACTTAAAATATCCACACCTGAAAGGGAAAGAGAGAAATTCAATTAAAGAGAAATCACAGGGGCCTGGAGAGATGGCTCAGCGGTTAAGATTACTGGCTGTTTTTCTAGAGGACCCGGGTTCAATTCCCAGCTCACAACTGAACTCCAAGATCTGACACCCTCACACAGACATGTGTGCCAGCAAAACACCAATGCACATAAAATAAATAAGTTATTTTAAAAGAGAGATAAAAATAATAAGCAAAGAATAAATTGGGAAGAATAATTGTGGAAACCCTATCTTGAAAAAAAATTATTATTGTGGGGATGAACTCAAATGTGTCAATAAATATACATGAACTGAGCTTGCAAATAGAAGTTTGACAAAATAAAATCCAGCCAAACACTTTGATTAGAGCTGTCTACCATAAGAACACTGCCCCAGGGATGATGGCACACACATGTAGTCACAGCACTTGGCTGAGGAAGGATTGATGGCTGAGTCTAGGAATTTAAGGTCAGTCTGGGCAACACAGCAAAAACTCACCTCAAAAGAAAAAGAGGCTGGGCGTTGGTGGCACACACCTTTAATCCCAGCACTTGGGAGGCAGAGGCAGGCGGATCTCTGTGAGTTCAAGGCCAGCCTGGTCTACAAAGCTACACAGACAAACCCTGTCTTGGAAAAAAAAAGAAAGAAAGAAGGAAAGGAAGGAAGAAAGGAAGAAAGAAAGAAAGAAAGAAAGAAAGAAAGAAAGAAAGAAAGAAAGAAAGAGAGGACACATAAAAATAAGTTTCCAAAAGAAAGACAGAATTAATTTTGTCTTAGGGCTTCTATTGCTGTGAAGAGACACCATGACCATGGCAACCCATATAAAGGAAAGCATTTAATTGGAGTGGCTCACTTACAGTTCAGAGGTTTAGTCCATCATCATCCGTCTTGGTGGGAAGTAATGCAGCATGCAGGCAGACCTGGTGCTGGAGCTGAGAGTCCTTACATCCTGATTCACAGGCAACAGGAAATGAACTGAGACACTGGGTGTGGCCTGAGCATATATAATACATCAAAGCCCGCCTCCACAGTGGCACACTTCTTCCAACAAGGCCACACCCACTCCAACAAAGCCACACCTCCTAATAGTGGTACTCCCATTGGGGACCATTTTCTTTCAAACCATCACAGTCACTACTTTAGCATCCAAAGTTTATCTTTTAATACTATCAGACAGAGATGTCAAAAAAAAACCCCACATCGTTGAAAGAATTGCTAAAGATTTGTAAATATGGCTTCAAACACAGAAATAAAAATACATAGTCCTTCAGCATAAAGTTGGCAAACTGACATTCAGAATGGAAGACCCTTTGTACTGAAGCCCCTGATCTTAAAGTCTAGTAAGGAAGGGCAAGCAGGTGAGAGGTCAGCTAAACAGAGGAAGGGACAGAGTCGAGCCTCAGGACAAAACTGCTATGGTCCCTGAGATTTATCACTGATGGTCTCGAGTCCATGCAGTAGAAGCAAGGGACTAAAAGGCATCCTCAGGAATGGATGCTCAGTGCAGAAGCCATCACAGCACAGGAGACCTCACCCCACCCATTCCGTCCGGGCCTGCCACAGCCACGCTTGAACTAGCAGCCCAGGCCTTTGTGAGCTTCCTGTGTGGCTAGCTCTTAGAACACAATTGCTCGCACAGGCTTGTTCATCCACACCCGTGGGTTCTGTTATTACCTTGTCCAGTGCAGTCTGATGAGATGCGCCCCCCCCATGACCCACAGTTGGTATTTTTGACATGTGGCAAATTTCTCCAACTGTTCCCTGCCAGTTCTAATTGAGGCAGCCGCCCGTGTCATCTGCCATTCCACTCAGCAGGCTAATTGTGCTTCCCTGTCGTTCCTGTGCTTACCTATTGTCGTAATTGTTTGTGTGACTTGAAACATGACTGGTCCGATTCCAGATGTGGAATTTTACATTGTACTTAATTAGATTAATTTAAACTTAAATAGCTTCGGGTGGCCCATGAGTCTGGCATTGCAGAGCAGGCACAAAGTTGTTCTGTTTAGTGAATGGCCTTGGGATGTTTGCATTGGGGTAGGTGGGGTACCAAGCCTCACGTGGAGCGAAGAGCTTTGGAAAGTCACATCGTCACCATCTGCAGAAGAAAGCACAGGAGAGCTCACTTGTGGCACCTATGAAGAGCAATGTCTTAAGCCACAGACTCCTCATCCAGTCAAGAGGGAGCATGGCGAATGTGTCCAGCCTAACGCGCAACACTCCTGAGTGCCAAAAACACACCACTAATACAGTGGAGATGGCTGTGCGAATGTACCTGATAAAGAATTCAAATCGGGAATGTGTAAGGAGTTCCTATAAAGGTTGATTTAAAAGAAAGGTCATATGACCCAGGCAGAGGGTGAGTGGAAGACCTGACCATGGGGGCATTGTGCCCAAACCGTCGTGTCTCCACTTGGGGCTCTTACCTCCATTGACCCCTTTTAAATCCTTGCCAAACATAAAACAAGAAAGGCAGGTGGAAAATGTGGCTGGCTGCCCCTTTTTGGACAGAACACTCGCTCAGCTTCTGGCTACTGGGGGCAGTCCCTGGGTGGCTCCCAGGAGGGGCTGAGGTGACCACAGAGGGGCTGCGCATGACCCGGCTGAGAGGGCTTAGTCATGCTCACACATGGGAGATAAGGTTATCTCATTCCCTGAACCCTCCCCCCACGGGAAAGAGCTGGCAGTGCCCGCCTTTCTCTACAGCCTCAGGGCACCAGAGGCAAGTGTGTGGGTGCAGACTCCTGCATGATCCCAGGGGTAGGGGGTCCACTGGGTAGAGCTGTACAGGCAGAGGACACACACACACACAAAAAGCAAAGTGCCCACCTGGCTCCAGTGCCCACACTGAAGCAGCCCTCACTGTCTTTCTGGGTTACATTTATCAGTACCTCTCAGTGCAGAGCCACACCGTCCGCCAGCTGGGGCAGGCTCTGGCTCAGGTACCCCCTAGTCTCCACACATCTGATTTCACCCACATAAGGAGTGTGGGCTACTCCCCAGGAACAGTTCCTCTCTTGCAGGTGGGCTGCCCACAGTTGAGAAGACAAGAGCCAGAGCAGAGCAGAGGCTGCAGTGGGGCTGGGCTTCTGAGGAGCCAAGAGGAAAAACCCCACAGTGCAAGAGAGCCATGCTCCAGAGCCTGCTGCAAAAAGGCCTGGGCTCTTGTGGCAGCCTCATGTGTCCCCCACTACGTAGTGGGCACAGCTGTCCCCAGACTCCTGGACTCAGCCTGGCCCCCTCTCACTGCAGCCAGCAGGACCCTGCTTAGAACCCTTACCCCAGCTCCCCCCCCCCCCCGTTTCTGACAATTTCAGCCCAATTCATCTTCTTGCACACAGCCTGTTAGAGGCTCTGGGGACACTGGCACTGATTAAATGACTGTAATAGACAACATCCATCAGTTGTCAGGTGAAAAGTCACCACGCAAATTGTCCCATCGGGCTCTTCAGGCAGCCAGGGGAACCGCCTGGCCAAGATCCAGTCCTCACCAGCCCCTGGCCTAGGTTATCCTGCATAGGGCTGGAGGTAGAGAGAGATGAAATGAGCTGACCAGGACCCCTGTCCGTGCTTCTTCTGCCTATTCAGCTACGCCGACGTAAGTGACTGGACCCTGAAAGTAGATGGGGTACCATGCCTTCATCTCCTCCATAATATGTACCCAAATACAGGGCAGACAGGGACCAGCCCCATTCCCCCGTCCTCCCAAGACCTGGAATGAGCCGTTGACCCACACAACATCCTTCTCTGGGAGAACAAAAGCCAATACCATGTCCCAGCTCGAGTTGCTCAGCCCGCCCTACCTACCACTCTCCCCACCAAGTCTGCAATAGTCCCTACAATCCTCATCCCCAAGCTACAGAGAGGAAACTGAGGGTTGGATGGATAAGGTAACGACCTACCGCCAGCATCAGTAGGAAGTCTCCAGCCCTGGAGGAACTCCAGCCAGCTAGGCAGAGTGGACTTCTAGTTGCTGCCCTTGGGACCCAAGGACCTACCAGAATTCTTCGTGCTGACCCAGCTCTGGCCCATTCTCTTCGGATTTGCCCTCTCTTTCCTCCCCAATCACCCCTGCTGGCCTCACTGCAGACACCCTGAGGA
The DNA here is from genome assembly GCF_003668045.3 of Cricetulus griseus. Taxonomy (NCBI): domain Eukaryota; kingdom Metazoa; phylum Chordata; class Mammalia; order Rodentia; family Cricetidae; genus Cricetulus; species Cricetulus griseus. The sequence goes on along the minus strand of NC_048598.1, from coordinate 181,524,342 downwards.
GGTCCATCACCTGAGGCTTGAACCAGAGACACACATCTCAGCTCCCCAGGCTGGAAGTGGGGCCTCAGGTGGTCCTGTGTTCCCGCACCAGAGTCAGGAGGAATTTCCTGGGCCTCTCTGCACAGGAGACCTGTTCCCCTCTCGAGGCCCCTGGGAAACCTCCTGAAGTGGCCTCATTGAGACTGAGATCTCAGCATAATGACAGGCCACATTCAGACAGAGCCTGGTGAGGTGCACTGGTCTCTCTCTCTCTCTGTGTCTCTCTCTGTCTCTCTCTGTCTCTCTCTCTGTCTCTCTCTCTGTCTCTCTCTCTCTCTCTCTCTCTCTCTCTCTCACACACACACACACACACACACACACACACACACACACACAGGAACACACACACCTGCTGGCAGGGAGGCAAGGTGACAGCACCAAGACCAATGAAGGCAGCTATGTCAGGGAAGAGCCCAGTTCACACAGGTCCATAACATCCAGCACTGAGGAGGCACTGGAGATTCCTACTGGGCCTAGCTGTGTGAAGGGGACCAGGAGCAAACTTCCAGGCTGGCTCTCCCCTGCAGCAGAAGGGGCTCTGCACACCCAGACAGCTGCAGGACCTCATGGGGCATTGCACCTCTGTGAGGACACCCTCACCCCCGGAGAAATGAACTTGCACTATGAAGGGCACCTCTGCCTTCCTGTTTCTCTGTCCCAGCCATCTCCCCAAGTCAGGGCTGTAGGTGGAACAGGGCAGGAAGCTCCCAGCTTTTCTCTTCCGGCATGCTGTGGGTGTCTTGGGACCCAGCTAGGAGACACCACCTGTGTCCACCACACACAAGCTAGGCTGAGAGGTTTCTGGTTGGGGCTGCACCGTCTTACACAGAGTGGGTCTCCATCCTCAGGCACTTATCCTGAAAGTGGCTCCAAAGTGGTGCCAAGGACCAGTGCCTGTAGGTGAGCGGAGAGGTTCCCAGAGCTCTACCCAGTGACAGTGGCGTGAATGTCTCCTCTCTTCCCCGACCTGGCAAGTAGAGCGGCAAGTACTTCCAACGCTGTGGATTTAATGCTTCGGTGGCCCCTGAACTGCCACCTCTATTTTATGACTAAATTAACGTTATACACACAAGAGCACGTTTAAGATGCCACCAGAGAGGAGTGACTGCTGCATGGGAAGGGATAAATTTTTACACACACTGTCTCCGGGCCATTAACAGACTGCGTCCATCCTTCTTCTCGGCTGACCTTTACCCAGCCCAGGGCTCCTGGCCACCTGCAAGTCAGCATGCTTGGGCTTTTATGGCCCACTAATTTACCCATGTTTTGGATATATTGGGTTTCATAACTTTTATATGCAAATCAATAAAATGCCCTTTGCTATTTCACTTAAATCATTGAATAATTAACCAGACTAAGCAACCAAAGTTCTGTTGCTCTCTCCAAGTGAGAGGGGGTGGTACCCTGAGTCCTGACCAACAACTGTCAGCAGGCACTGTCCCCAGCCTGGAAGGAGTGGCAGGCCCTGAAGGACTGGGTCACTTGTCTGTGACGTGCGCTGTTAGTCTATGGCCACTGACCCCACATCTAAGCCGCCCACTTGGCCTCAAGAGCCAAGCAGAGGCTGTAGGAGTCCCACGGACACCCAGGATGAAAGTGTGTGTAGGAAGAAGCCTGCACACTGTTGAGGGAATCCCCAGGCTCTTGCAGACCTACTGGGTGCTCTGCACCCTCAGTCTGCATTTCTGCATCTCTCTGCTTTCCAGCCATCCCTCCACCCTCCTTACCTCCCTCATCCACTCCTTCATACACTCCTCCATCTGCCATCTTGTCCCTCCACCCTCACCCTCTCACCCTCCACCCCCTCCACCCTCCACCTCCACCCTCCACCCTCCACCTCCACCTCCACCCTCCACCCTCCACCCTCCACCTCCACCCTCCACCCTCCACCCCACCCCTCCACCCTCCACCCCTCCACCCTCCCACCCCACCCCTCACCCTCTACCCTCCACCTTCACCCCCACTCTCCACCCTCCACCCACCACCCCACCCTCCACCTCCACCCTCCACCCTTCACCCCTCCACCTCCACCCTCTGCCCTCCACCCCTCCACCCTCCACCCTCCACCCACCACCCTCCACCCTCCACCCTCCACCCTCCACCCTCCACCACCACCCTCCCACCCACCACACCCTCCACCCCTCCACCCTCCACCCTCCCACCCACCACCTCCACCCCCTCACCCTCCACCCTCCACCCTCCACCACCACCCTCCACCCTCCACCCTTCACCCCCCACCCCCCACCAACCATCACCCACCACCCTCCACCCTCCATCTAATCTCTCTTTCTTCCTCCCACTCCCCATCCACCCCTCCACACTTGGTCACTCTCCATGGCCTCTTTCATCCCTCCACCCCCCATCCATCCACCCCCCATCCATCCATCCCTCCATCCTTCCATCCCTCACTCCACTCCTCTGTCCATTCTTCCTTTCTCCTTTCTCTCTATCTGCTCTTCCTTAGTTTCCTCGGGGAAGCCAGCCCAGTGTGGCAAAGAGAAGCCCAGTCGCTTTTAGGAATTTCACTGTTCAGAGATCAAGAGGGGCAGCAGACCCTGGGGAGCCCCACTGGCCGGCCACCTCCTAGTGATCAGCCTGAAGCCCTCATCTGGGTTGGCCTGCTCCCCCACACCCCTAACCTGCTCCACTGAGTCAGAGGCCCAGACCTAGGATTCCCAGCCTGTGAGAACCTTTAGCCCATGAGGAGAGAACACAAAAGTGTACCCCCGCTTTCCCATGCAGCTTCCTGTAAGGGTTAGCCTCACCATTCCACACCCTCCCTCAGTCCCTCTCTGCCCCACTCCTGCCCCCAGGCCCCATCCCATAGTTGTTGGCACCGACTCAGAAGCCCTTCCCCCACCTCGCTTCATTGATGACACTGAAGTAAAACAATGGCATCCACAATCAAAGGACAAGAGCAGCGGACAGTTGACTTTGAGTGGAACCAGCCCTCCTGAGCTTGTTGGGCAGTTCCAGCAGGAAGGCACAGCAATTCCTGTGTCCTTGGCCAAAGAACAGTCCTCATCTACGGGGAAGGTCGCCCTCTTTGACTGAGTGCACAGCTCCTGGAGGATGCAAAGAACCGTGAGAGAGAGGAAGAGCTTCTGCTCACCCAGCAGACTCCACCCTGGAGGAGAATGGAGGACAGAGGAGGCCACGGAAGCATCCCTCTCATGGTCAGAGAAATCTGGGTAGCGTCTCGGGATACTTTCCCTCCATCCACCCCACGCGTTTTCTTTGCCTTCCTTGACATTGGGCTGTATGCTTCATAAAGAATATGTCTGGCCCAGTTCCTGACACAGAGCTAAGAAGCCCAAGATCACCTGCCGGGAAGAGAGACTTTGCACCTGTGTTTATGCTAATGAGATGGTCCACCGGGATTTCCACAAGAAGGACCATCCATGGGTCAGATAAACTTGGAATGTTGAACCAGGTGTGACCAACCCTTCCCTTGAGGGGATCTGGGAGCCCTGGATTGCCAGAGTATGAATAGTGACTCCTCCACTTGTGGCTGTCACCTGGAGTGGCAGCAGGTTTGTTGGGAACAGTGACCTCTATCTAGCCAGTGGGGTCTGTGCTGCTGTCTATTCAGGACTGCCATGCAAATCCCCATTAGGTACAAACGAGTCGTGTGTGATTTTTTTTCCTATGAAATGTAAATCACCGGACTCCTGAGATACAGTTGTAGACAGGGAGGAGTGATGGGCAAAGGAGTCCAGACCAGGGTGGTGAAACCCACAGAAACAGCTGACCTGAACAACAGGGAGCTCTTGGTCCCCAGACTGACAGCTCAGAAACCAGCATGGGAACTGATCCAGGGTCCCTAAACGTAGGTGTCAGTTAGGAGACCCGGGAAATCTATGGGGGTCTCTGGTAGTGGATCAGTATTTATCCCTAGTGTATGAATGGACTTTGGGAGCCCATTCCCCATAGAGGGACACTCTCTCAGCCTAGACATACAGGGGAAGGCATAGGCCCTGTCCCAAATGATGTGACAGACTTTGATGATCCCCATGGAAGGCCTCACCCTCCCTGGGGAGCAGAAAGGGGATGGGATGGGGGGTTGTTGGGGGGCAGGGGAGGATAGGAGGGAGAGGGAACTGGGATTGATATGTAAATAAAATTGTTTCTAATTTAAATAAAAAATTAAAAATTAAAAAGAAATGTAAATTTATTTATTGGTTGGTTAATTAATTAATTAATTAATTAATAATTATGTTCACCCCTGATAGGACACCAACAAACCAGAGGGGATTCTGCCCATGTTCAACTTGGTGAACCAATGATCTATTGTGACTATTTCGGAAACATGGGCAAAGTGTTAGAAAAGCACCTTCAGCAATGAAAAATCCCATCCCAGAATGGGTGATGGCCTCATGGTTCACACTCCCAACAAACCTGCACCTCGTGTGCACTTTGGCACCCCAAGACCACTGGCAGCTGTAGGGCAGAAGGGGGTGGGTGACTGGAATCTCCAGCAGTGGTGCAGCAAGCTTCCTACCTCCTTTCTCTAGGGAGTTACAGCAGTTTCTTTCTCATTGCCATAATCCATGCCTGACAAGAAACACCTTCAAGGAGGAAGGCTTGTTTTGGCTCACGGTCCTAGGGGGTACAGTCCATCATGTGGGGGGGGGGGCATCTGGTCATGCTGCACCTGCAGCCAGGGAGCAGAGTGAGGAGAGGAAATGAGGTGAGGTGAGGCTAAGAAGCTTCTAGGCCCTCCACCAGAGACTTACTTCCCAGTTAACTGCCATTGGATGGGAAATGTGCCCACAGGCTCATGGATTCAAACACTTGGTCCCCGGTGCGTGGGGACTATTTAGAGAGGCTGTGGAGCCTTTAGAGGGTGCAGCCTTGCTGGAGGAAGTGAGCCTCCGGCAGTGGACTTTGCCCCGCCTTCTCCTCGTGGTCTCTGCTTCTTGTGTATGGCTGAGGTGTGACCTCAGCCACCTGCTCCTGCCTCCATCCCTTCCCCTGACATTTGAGACATCTATCCCTCTGGGATTATAAGCCAGAGTGAAGTCTTCTTTAAGTTGCTTTTGTCGTGATGTCCCATCACAGCAACAGAACACAACAATCCTGCCTCGAGGGGTACCCCCATCCGAGGACCAAGTGTTCAACATATGGAGCCTATGGAAAACATTGCACATTCAAACCACAGTGGGAACATTAACAGGCCAATCTCCCAACCACAGGCCCAGCAGTCACTGGATTGTTTTGCTTATTTTGTTGTCATGGCTGTGCAGCCCCGACTATTCTGTAGGCCACCCCAACAACGTCTGCCCCATAATCACTGATGGTCATATCAGCCGCACAGGAAATTGCTTCACTCCACCCCTCCACCCCTCCCACCAGCTCTTACGTTCTCTCCCATGACCTCTTCTCAGTGTTCCCTGAGCCTTGAAAGGGGCCCTATAGCCACGACTGTTTTCTGAGCACTGGGTCACGGTCACAAAACATAGACGCCGACGCCCAGCTGTCCTACTGGCTCTGATTCTTGTCATTCCTAGCTCCGCCCCATTGCAATCCCTCATCTAAACAAGAGCCTGTGGGGTCTTCAGCAGCAGCAACGGGACATCTAGTCCTGGCACACAAACAACAGCGGTGGCAACAACGCTCATAATGTTGTCACAGGCTCAGGTGGCCCCCCCTTACTAACTCACAGGGATGTGACCAACCCCTGCCTGTCTGCGGAAATTGCATCTAATAGCCTTATAGCCTCTGACAGACCTTTCCCATCCACACAGGGCACCTTCAGGCCAACTCTTTAACTGTTTCCACTGTTCTTTCAAACGCTTTCCCAAAACCGTGAGACACTCAGAGGTTAGGGTTCTATAGTGGAAATTTCCTGTGTTAAAGTGAATGGGTAAGTCGTCTAAACAGACCACAGCCAAATGTTCAAAGACAGTTTTTGTCACCTGATCCTGGAATTCAGAAGCTAAGGGAATACAAAACATCATCAACAGCAAACAAGTGTTATGGTTAATTCAGCATGAAAGACCCCGTCGCTTACACCACTTGTTCTGCTAAAAGAACCAAGTTTGGGGGGCTCAGCGGTTGAGAGCACTGACTGCTCTTTCAGAGGAACCGGTTTCAATTCCCAGAACCCATGTGACAGCTCACACCTCTCTGTAGCTCCAGTTGCATTTCGGTTACAGAGATGCAGGTGACAGCTACTGCTTTACGAAGCTCTCTACAACACATGGTCAGTGCCTGTGCCCCCCTCCCCCCAGCTACGTGGGAGTATCCCTTCACTTCATGCCCTCAAACTAAAGCCCCCATTGTGACAGGCAGGGTCACAGCAGCCTCACTACAACATACCCCATCTTTTCCCTGCTGGGAGAAATGTGCCATTGTCTACTCTGCAGGGTTACCCACACCCCTGTCAGCTCAATCTTTGTAACCTGCCTCGCTTTATCTTGCTCTATCCCACCCACTACTGTGTTGGGCCTAAAAGGCTCGTATGCGAGGCCCAGTGTAACCTCCCGAGCCTGGCAAGAATTTGGCGACCTGTCTCTGGCCTGTAACCTCCACGTGGGGGTGACTCAGCAAGGCCTGGCATAAGACTGCCCCGTGCCTAGCTACCCGCCGGCTTGGTGGAATGTTATTGGCGCTTACTCCCCAAGTCACCTTCTCCCATCCTAAGAGTCCCATCCCCTGCCTCAGCCTACATAAGTCCCTGACTGTTGGAATAAATTGAGATCCTGCTTCGACAAATCTCCCAACTCAGTGGTTATTTTCTCCCCGGTAACCATGAGGGGCGGGGTCTGAGTCGTCCGACACGACCCTCACCATCCCGCTCAGCCCCCGGGGAAGAAACCGGCTGGACTCGCCCTTCCCCAGCTCTACCTGCCAGAGCTGGCCATTGTCCCCAGTGCTTGTGGTGTCCACATGAACCGAGGCTCACTAGGATGCAGCATCTTCCAGATGCTAGTGGAGGGCCAACAAGTCTGCACCCAGTGTGTGCTCCCTGTGTAGTGCTCACCCACAACCGTGGCCACTAACTAGGGGAATGGAGGTCCCCAATGCCCCACACAAGTCTCCAGGTCCCCAGTGCCCCACACAAGTCTCCAGGTCCCCAGTGCCCCACACAAGTCTCCAGGTCCCCAGGCCCCACACAAGTCTCCAGGTCCCCACCCCACACAAGTCTCCAGGTCCCCAGTGTCTCCAGGTCCCCAGTGTCCCACACAAGTCTCCAGGTCCCTTTGAACTAACCTTAGACCTGGGGAAGTGAACACTGCACGCCACCTCTGGAACATCCAGTTCCCTTGCTTTCTTTCCTGCCTCATTCCATCCCTCCCTACTTTCTGATTCTATCCATGAGTGCCAAGGCTCAGATCCCAGAAGGGGCTCTTCAGCATAGGTCAAACTGATACTCGCTTCTCCTTGTTCTCTTGCAGCTGTGAGAAACAGCAGGCTAGCACCTCCATTTCGTCCTTCCTCTTACATCAGAAGCTCAGGTGGAAGATCACACCAACTCGTCTGTTTCCCATTGCCATTTCTCCTTCACACATGCGAACTCCTCTGGGCAGACACTGCAGCCTCAGTTGCATGTCGTAGCCCACAGCAGCTTCTGCTGCAGCTGAGACTGGCCTCCAGAGGCATACCTTCACACAGCCCGGCCTCAGCTGCATGTGCTGTTTCTCATAACACGAACTTGCAACTGCCCCTCCTAGATTAATCTGTGGTTCCTTCAAGTCCCCATTTGGGTGCCAAATTATTGCATTACCTTTCCTGGTGACAAATAAAGGGGGAAAAAAAAGTCTACTCACCCCAGAGAGGGCACAAACAGACCAAATAAATGTTTCCACCCACATTAGTTCGTTTAACTAAAAAAATTTAAAATAACAAGTCCATCTAACTCCATCTCAATGAACCAGTAAGTTTACTGGTGTTGTTTATAGGGACACGGGCAAGGGGTTATTCACAGGAGTGTGGGCGACTAAAGGCAGCTAGCTGCTTTGCTGAAAAGCCCCAGCACAGGCAACAACTCGTACAACCTGCATCCCTTGCTTCCTCCTGAAGTTAGTCTTATGTCTTACACACACACGCACACACACGCACGCACACGCACACACACATGCACACACGCACGCACACACGCGCGCGCGCACACACATACGCACACGCAGACACACACGCACACACATGCACGCACACACGCACGCACACACGCACATGCACACATACACGCACGCACACACACGCACACACGCGCACACACACGCGCACACACGCACACGCACGCACATGCACGCGCACACACGCACACACATACACACACACATGCGCGCATGCACGCACGCACACATACATACACACACACATACACACACACACACACACGCGCGTGCGCGCGCACACACGCGCGCACACACACGCACACACACATGCGCGCACGCACGCACGCACACATACATACACACACACATACACGCGCACACACACGCACACACACACACGCACACACACGCACACACACATACACACACACATGTGCGCACGCACGCACGCACACATACATACACACACACATACACGCACACACGCACACACACGCACATGCACACACACACACACACGCACGCATGCACACATACATACACACACACATACATGCACACACACGCACACGCACACGCACACACACGCACACACGAAGCTGGGAAAGAGAGGGAAGGAGGGAGCAGTACATCCTTCCCCATCCCCTCCTCCCTCCTCTCCTCCCGCATTCCCCCACACACACATGAAATGTTAGCATCTCCATCACCATTCCATAGACCTCATGATCCCTGTATCATTTTTGCTTATTTCATTGCCACAACTGTGTGACTGTGGGACCAGGACATTCTCTGTACGTCACCATAGCAACGTGCTCCATCATGGTACCTGGTCACATCAGGTCTGGGAGCTATGACGTCACTACACTTTGCACCTGCAGGTGCCTGAGTGTTCGGGTGAGGAGACACCATGTCCACCACAACTGTTATAAAGGAAAACATTTAATTGAGGAGGCTCAGTCCATTATTACCATGGTGGGGGCGTGCCCATGCAAGCAGAGGTGGGGCTGGAGGAGTAGCTGAGAGTCCCTCATGTTGCAGGCAACAGGAAATCGACTGACTCACTGGACAGTATCCTGAGCATAGGAAACCTCAAAGCCCGCCCCCACAGTGACACACTTCCTCCACCAAGGCCATACCCACTCCAACAAACCACTCCTCCTAATAGTGCCACTCCCTATGAGATTATGGGGGACAGTTACATTCAAACTACTGGAGGGACCAGCTCCCCGTTTTGGCGCCATAACAGCCTAATACGTGCTTGCCTGACCTTGCCTTGATCACTAGGAGGTCAGATGCCTGCCTTGTGGCAAGGAACCAATCAGAAGTTAGCTGGTGGCGCTATGCTTTACGGCTCTGGGTGTGCTTTACGGACAAGTGCACAGCATAGATGTACAGAACATAGCAATCACCCTGGGAGGGCCTATGGGCCATAACAACCAGTTGACCACTCAACACAGGGCAAACCCTCCAAGCCTGGAGGCACACCAATCCTGAGACTATGCGTACCCCTAGACACTCCCCTTACACTGCCCTATAAGATCTCTGCCTGGTGGTTTCTCGGGGTCTTTCCCCAGCCGTCCGCCGTGGTGGATGAATGAAAGGCCATAGCTAATGGGGTTAGCTTGTTAAACAACTGCAATAAAAGACTCATTGCTTTTGCATTGAAATGGGCCTCTTGGTGATTTGGGGGTTCAGAATTTGGACGCTGTTGTGCCCAGATTTTGGAACCCCAAAAGAACCCACCAACAAGGAGACAACTCACCGAATGCAAGGACAAAGGTTTCTTTATTGACATGAGGATACAAGCTGCAGCAAGGACCCCATTCACTCAGGAACAAATGGAGTACCCACTTTCAACTGAGGGGTTTCTATAAGGGGAAATTGTAGGGCTGGAAGCCCCAAGATTACAAAACTTCAGTGGTTACACAGGACAGGGCAATGGTTGTATGCTTCAGGCAAGGTGCAATTAAGCAGGATGGTGCAGAGGAAATGAGTTTGTTAATTGTCTCCTGGGCTGGGGACGTCTACAATCGATAACTACCTGATCCTCTTTGGACCAGAGGAGTGTGGACACCATTCTAGGGTGTGATATCTGGTCTAAGGGCTGGAGTCCTGTGGACCTTTGTTTAACCTGGTCTATTGAGCTGCCTTTTGGGAACTCAGAGCTCACAGGGAACCTGAGAGACAGGGTTCACTTGGTCATGAGTGCAGCAGTCTCCACTCCGCCCCATGGCACCAGGAGTAACTGCTGGAGAAACAAGTGCCCCAGTGACACCATGCTGGGATCCCATTCAGAGGACCCCAGTTATGGGTGTTCAGACATTATAGTACCACCTTAACCTGTTTTTATTTTCCTTTTCATGTATGCATAAGAGTGAGCTACGATAAAATCTGTGATTGAATAAGTCCAAAGGAGCTCCTTGCTGAATATAAAGTAGGAATTCTATATGATAGAGAATTGTGTCAGGGTTTTATAGGCAGTGGTTTTTCTTTCTTAGAAATGCATAAAACAACAGCCCACCGTCCAAACTGCAGCATTCAACAAAGTGGCCAGAAAGGTAATAGCATATGGTCCACCCAAGAAGAGAAAGGGATCCAGAGGCCAGCTGTGGGAATTACCAAGTCCACTAACAGACTAGGGGGGGCTAAGCCTCCCCAGAAAGTGTCACATTGGACACAGGAACCGATCGGTAGGTAAATCTCAACGCCTATTTGTAACTTCCCCGCACACGAGGCTGCGTGAAGGAGCCTTTCCTTCCCTTGGTGGTACCCACCCTCCAAACCCTCAGGAAAGTCAGACACGAGTGGCCTCCCAGCTCCAATCTCTGCATGACCAGAAGTGACACGAGGACATCTCTTATCGCTCCACTGCCTGACATAATCCTGAAAGTCCTGGGCAACGCTGCAAGTCACATAAAAGTAACAAGAGGTGTAAGATGGGGAAAGGATGAGATAAAGCTGCCAGGACTTGTGGATAACAAGGCACCTGGGTAGGAAATGTAACCGGATCAACAAACTGCTGGAACGAGCTACAGCTACAAGATAAAGCCACAAAGATCAATAATATTCCTGCACACCACAGAGCTCAGCCCGCAAATAAGACCCTGTTCATGACAGCAGCTGAAGCAATTAAGTAGCTGGGAATTAAGCTACCAGAGAATGGGCCGGGCCCCATGAAAGGAGAAGGTGCCATGGTCAGACAGGGGGTGACTCTGGATAGCACCGCCAACAATTGTCCCCAAATTAGTCTCTCTGCTAATGTCATGCAAATCACAGTTCCTGCAGGCTCTTTTCGGAAACTCGACAGCCCTATTCTCAGCCGGCTATGGGAGAATAAAAGCCTGTGAATGGGGAAGCTGATTGGAAAGAAAGCAGGGGAAGGGCGCGCTCTGCCAGGATGGAGACAAGCTACATAGCCATGGCAACTAAAAATAAAATGACAGGAAGCCGGCGAGGCGCCACCAAGGAACACGCCGACTCTGAACAGACACGTGAGAGCTCACATAGGTCGTGGGGGGGGGGTCTTGCAAATCAAGGGGGGGACACAGTGGGGCAGGGTAAGTGGCTTGTGGTGTGGAGTGAAATGACAGTAGATCCCTATGTTATGCCATCTTAAAAGTTGCCTGCAGCTGGATTAAAACCGCACAAGCAAAACGAAATGTGGAAAGGGCTGTGGTGGGCACCAGGCAAACTGCTGTACTCATGCCATGACAGAGCTCAGGCCTAGGGACCCCAAGTCACCACACCCCCACATCAATACTCAAAGCCAGCAAAACAAAGACACTGCTGGCCACAGCCTGAGGATGCTCCTGACTCCAAAGGCCTGCACCAAGCATGCTGGAGAGCAAGCTGCCTGGAGCCCAGGCAATGGAACCACATGTGTGACCCCCACCCCCACCCCAGTCTCCCAGAGTCTCACCCTCCCCTGCCAACTAAATCACGCTAAGATATGAGTGACTGGCATATTCTGCAGCTAAGTGCTGGAAACGCTGGTTTTACAGCTGAGGCAGGGGCTTCGCCGTGAGGACTTCGCAGGGTCCTGGAGGTCAGCTGGAGCTGTTCTGGGGTTCGGGTGTGGAAGGCAGGCAGGTTCTGATTAAAGCAGGCAGGTACCAGCCAGGGCCAGGGGCTGCAAAGGAGTGAGAAGCCCAGCTGACTCATTGTAGCCCTCCTCCCTGGAGACCCCACTTCCCCCAAGGCCACCACAGCCACCAGTTTCAAACAGTCTCTTTGCGGGGGAGGAGAAGCAATCTCGTTCATATAAATGTTTAACTAGGAATTAATATTTATGAGGCTCTTGAATGACGGGCTGTGGGTTTAATAAATACTAACACAGCCTGGGCTTCCCCTCCCCCTCAGTGTCGATACCTCTGTTTGTGGAGCATGCATTATTCAGCTCTCGGCCTGGGATAGGACCTACCCCTTGCTCCCTGGCTCCTGGGAGGAGGCCTACAGGGTCGCAGAGAGAAGTTACCAGGCTGGGGAATTCCTGTTGTCCCACCTGCCCCCTGCAGCTTAGCCTAGTTTAGCAAAGCCACTACAACCCAAGGAATCCCAGTGTCCAGCCAGCCTCGTCACCCACACTCCTGCCAGGCACGTCCTCGGTCCCAGGAAGCCCTCCGGGTCTACTGGGCCTTCTGGAGGCGCCCCGACTGGCTTCGGACAAAACGGAATCCCGGAATCACTGGAAACGGCTCTCCAGCCACCAGCACTGGCGGAGTTCCAGTGCCCCCGTGTGGCTAGCATGTGCCCAGACAGAACCAGGACCCAAGGCATTGGTTGAGAGTCCCCTATGGTTCACAAGCATTCAACTCCTGACCTGGAACAAGCCTACCCTGGCTTCCCGCCTGGTCTGGGTCACAAGGATTGTTCTGCTGAGCTGGGAGCAAGGCCCAACAGTCTGTAGATACCCTCTGTAGCTCTAGTCATACTGGCCAGTCTAGATGCTGTCCCATCTGTGGGGCTGTCCCATCCAAGAGATGAAATGCCTCTCTAGTGATGACCCCTTGGGGACACAAGATAGAGCTTAAGAGCCCCCACACGCACCTGGGTGACAAGCCTCGGAGCTTCCTTTGCCCACTCCACCATACCAGCTGCCTGGGTCTCCTAGAGGCACCACCAATGCCCCAGAGGCAGGGAGGCAAACTCACCAAACAACACCCATTCCTTCCACACCGGGACCTGAGGTCCAGAAAGAACAGCCCTCCCAGGGCTCAGGGTTGCCTT